>NC_064863.1:75571998-75791998 GCF_024139225.1 Suncus etruscus
TGTATAGTAAAGTATCAGGCTACAAAATTAATATGCAATATTCCCTTAACTTTTTAATATACAAACAATAAAATAGAAGAAAGATATTTTAAAAATTCCCATTCACAATTGTGCCTCAGAAAATCAGTACCTTGGAATCCATTTAACTAAAGAGGTGAGAGACTGGTACAAGAAAACTACAAAACACTGCTTAAAAAAATAAAAGAGGACACAGGGAATGGAAACACATTCCTTGCTAATGGACTGGGAGAATTAACACAATTAAATTGGTAATACTTACCAAAACACTGTATAGAGTTCATGCAATCCCTATCAGAATACCCAGACCATATTTTCAAAGAAATAGATGAAACATTCCAACATTCATATGATACAATAAACCACCATGAATAGCTAAAGAAATTATTGGGAAAAAATAGATTGGCACCATCAATTTTCTCAACTTCAAATTCTAAAGCAGTAGTCATTAAGACAACATTATATTAGAATAAAGACAGGCATTCAGATCAATGGAATAAACTTGAATATCCTGAGATGTTCAGGTGTATGTTCAATTAATCAAAACTAAAAAGGAGAGCAAGGGAAGCCTATTCAACACCCCTGACATTCATTTGAAACATTAAACACCCACGAATAGCTAAAGCAATCCTCGGAAAAGGAATATGGGAGGCATTACTTTCCTCAATTTTAAATTTACAAAGCAATAGTTATTTTTAAAAAAAAAAACAGCAAGATATTAGAATAAAGGCAGATCTTAAGATCAGTGGAATAGATTTGAGTATTCAGAGACGGTTCCCCAGACATACAATCAACTAATCTTGATAAAGGGGCAAGAAATCCAAAACGGAGCAAGGAAAGTCTCTTCAACAAGTGGTATGGGCACAACTTAGGCACTTGGAAAAAAGCAAACCCAGACCCCCATCTAACACCATGCACAAAAGTCAAATACAAATTAATTAAAGACCTTGATATCAGGCCTGAAACCATAAGATATATTGAACAACACATAGGTAAAACACTTCATGACATTGAGACTAAAGGCATCTTCAAAAAGGAAACATCACTCTCCAAACAAGTGGAAGCAAAGATAAACAGATGGGAATATATTAAACTGAGAAGCTTCTATACCTCAAAGGAAATAGTGCCTATGATACAAAAGCCACCCACAGAATCAGAGAAACGGTTCACCCAATACTCATCAGATAAGGGGCTAACATAAAAAATATATAAGGTACTGACAGAATTTAACAAGAAAAAAATATCTAACCCCACTAAAAAATGGAAAGGTGGCCGGAGTGGTGGTGCAAGTGGTAGGGTGTTTGCCTTGCATGCACTAACTTAGGATGGACCATGGTTCGATCCCCCATCATCCCATATGGTCCCCCAAGCCAGAGGCTATTTCTGAGCTTATAGCCAGGAGTAACCCCTAGGTGTGGCCAAAAAAAGCAAAAACAAAAAAGGGGTGGGGGCAGGGGAGATCAAACAGATGTTTTGTCAAAGAAGAAATACAAATAGCCAAAAGGCACATGAAAAAATACTCCATATCACTAATCATCAGGGAGGTGCAAATCAAAACAAAGATGAGGTACCATCTCACACCACAGAGACTGGCACACATCACAAAGAACAAGAACAACCAGTGCTGGCAGGGATGTGGGGAGAAAAGAACGCTTATTCACAGCTAGTGGTAATGCCGTCTAGACCAGCCTTTAAAGAAAACAATCTGGAGATTCCTCAAGAAACTGGAAATTGAGCTCTCATATGATCCAGCTATACCATTCCTAAGGATATACCCTAGGAATACATAAATACAATTCAAAAATCCCTCCCTCACACCTATATTCATTGCAACGCTATTATAATAGCCAGACTCTGGAAACAACCAAGATGCCCTTCAACAGATGAATGGCTAAAGAAACTGTGGTACATATACATAAATTATTGTGTTATTATGTTAAAATATTATTAAAATATTATGCAGCTGTCAGGATAAATGAAGTCATAAAATTTTCCTATATGGGGATGTACATGGAAAATGAGTGAAATAAGTCAAATGGAGAGAGATATGAATGAAATGAAATCAATGAATGAAATAATATCAATGAAATGAAATCAAATAAAATAAGTCAAAATGCTGAGTGAAATAAGTCAAATGGAGAGAGACAGACACAGAATAGTCTCTCTCATCTAAGGGTTTTAAGAAAAATAAAAGACATTATTATAATAATTCCC
The DNA here is from genome assembly GCF_024139225.1 of Suncus etruscus. NCBI lineage: Eukaryota > Metazoa > Chordata > Mammalia > Eulipotyphla > Soricidae > Suncus > Suncus etruscus. Next base: position 75,574,231 of record NC_064863.1, read on the forward strand.
AGAGACAAGAGAGATGAGGGCCAGAAGGACCAGCTCATGATATGAGCTTTCCACAAAGAGTGGAAAGTGAAATTAGGGAAATAACTTCACTAATAACTATCGTGACAATCTTAATGAGTGAGAGATGTAAAATGCCTGTCTTGAATGCAGGCAGGGATTGGGAAGGATGAGGGGGAGGGCTTTAGTGGTGGGCAGATGAAGGAGGCATTGGTGGTGGGAATGGTGAAGGGGGTGTTCTGTTTATTACTGAAATCCAACTACAATCATGCTTGTAATCATGGTGCTTAAATAAATATTTTATATTAAAAAATAACAAAGTAATTATATGATGTGATAGAGGTAACCATTGTATTAAAAAAAAAGTGTTGGGCAAACTAGCCAACTACACACAAAAAAAAGTGAACTCAGACCTCCCTTTAATGATGCACACGGAAGTCAAGTAAAATGGATTAAAGACCTTAATATCAGACCTGAAGCCATAAGTTTACATATGGAAAATGTAGGCAGAACACTCAATGACATTAAAGCTAAAAACTTCTTCAAGAATGAAATATCATTGACCAAGCAAGTAGAATCACTAATAAATAAAATGGACTACATTAAGGAGCTGGAGCAGTGGCACAAGTGGTAAGGCATCTATCTGCCTTGCATGTCTAGCCCAGGATGGACAGCAGTTCGATCCCCCAGCATCCTATATGGTCCTCCAAGCCAGGAGCAATTTCTGAGTGCATAGTCAGGAGTAGCCCCTGAGTGTCACCGGGTGTGGCCCCCAAAAACAAACAAATAATAAAAATAAAATGAACTACATTAAACTAAGAACCTCTGTATTTCAAAGAAAATGACAGCTAGGATAAAAGACTATCCACAGAATAAGAGAAATTTTTCACCAATACTCTGATGAAAGTTCAACAATCCTGATGAGGGATTGATACATAAGATATATACAGCATGGGTAGATCTCAAAAACAAAGGATCTAACCCTATCCAAAATTGGGAAGAAGAAATGAACAGACATTTCCTCAGAGAAGTACAGGTGGACAAAAGGAACATGAAAATAATGCACACATCATTAATCATCAAGGAGATAAACGTCAAAACATCAACAATATGTCATAAGTCTACACAGGAGACTGACATACATCAAAAAGCACAAAAACAAACAGTGGCCGCACAGATGTATGGGAAAAGGGATTCTCATTTGCTGCTGATAGAAAGGCCAAATGGTCCAACCTGTCTGAACAATAAGGATATCCCACAAAAAAAATCCTAGAAATTGAGCTTCCATATGACTTAGCAATTACACTCATAGAAATATATCATAGAATACAAAGACACAATGCAGGAAAGCCCTCTGCATTTCTATGTTCGTGGCAGCACTATTCACAATAGCCAGAATCTAAAGCAATCCAAGTAATCAAGAGCAGATCTGTCAATAAAAGAACAGTGGTACATCTACACAGAGGAACACTACACAACTGGTATGAAAAAAATGAAGTAATAATATTTGCTTCTACACAGATGGATATAGAGTACTATGTGAGCAAAATGGGTGAGGGATCAGATAGGGATAGACATATATTGATCATACTCATTTATGGAATACTAATAAAAGAAGATAGCATAGTAATAATACCCAGAGACAATAGAAACTAGGAACAGGAAAACAGTCCATAATAGAAATTTTGCCACAAATACTGGAGCATTGCTGTCAGGGCAGAGAAGGAACCATGGTGACAATGATAAGAATTGGGTGCTGAAAGTGGATAAAGTGACATCCTTGATACCCTTCAGTAATAATATTGAAAGCCTCAGTGTCTAAAAGACCATTAAAAAGGAAGAGAGAGAAGAAAAATGTCTGCCCCAGAGGCAGGCAGAGAAGAGAGCAGGAGGGAGTGTGGGAAAGAAACTGGGAACATTTGTGGCAAAATGTACACTGGTATTATACACTATATGAATGAAACCTAATAATTAACAACTTTGTAACTTAAAAATAACTGTATTGTGAAGAATCTTGTAAACCACAGTATTTAAATAAAGTGATACGTGATTTTTTTTTAAATAATAAAATGTACAAGAATCTGGGGGTCTGGAGGAGTAAGCAGTAAGCAGTTGATGGCGTAGCAGTAGGGTGTTTGCGTTGCATGTGCTAACCTAGGACGGACCATGGTTTGATCCCCCAGTGTTCCATATGGTCCCCAAGCCAGGACCGATTTCTGAGCGTATAGTCAGGAGTAACCCCTGAGCGTCACTGGGTGTTGCCCAACAACAACAAAAAAGTACAAGATTTTGGAATGGGATCATAACTATATACTAAAATTTAGAATAAAAATATAAAACACTTTTAATGACAAATCCACAACTAATATGATACATAGTGAGATAGAACTAATTTTTTTCTCTTAATATCAAGACCTAGAATAAGAGTGTCAACATTTAGTGCTCAGGAGGAAGAAGGAAGGAAGGAAGGAAGGAAGGAAGGAAGGAAGGAAGGAAGGAAGGAAGGAAGGAAGGAAGGAAGGAAGGAAGGAAGGAAGGAAGGAAGGAAGGAAGGAAGGAAGGAAGGAAGGAAGGAAGGAAGGAAGGAAGGAAGGAAGGAAGGAAGCTTAGTACAACTAACAAAGCACTATTATAGCTGGGGGATTTTTGGTTTTTTTGAGGGGTTACACTTGGTAGTTTTCAAGGCTTACTCCTGGATTGCTCCTGGTCAGTTCAGACGGAAAAGCTCAGGGAATCATATGTGGTGCTGGGGATCAAACTCAGGTCAACTGGGTGCAAGTCAAATACTTTACCCACTGTCTCTCCCTGACTATGAGTGTTCTTTAGTGTGAAAATATACTACAAATATTTTTAAAGCACAAATTATGAAGATAATTAAAAACTAAACTTTACAGTTGTCTTTTTATATCTAAATAAGCCTACACAAATTTTCAATAAAAATTATTTGATTACAAGTTTATATTAAATCCACCTTGCACTGAAATGCATCATTTTACCTATCATTTTCTTTCATCAGAAAGATTTTATTTATTTTTGTTTTGTTTTGTTTTTGGGTCACTCCGGCAGCGCTCAGGAGTTAATCCTGGCTCTGTGCTCAGAAATCACTCCTGGCAGGCTCAGGGGACCATATGGGATGCTGGATTTGAACCACCATCCTTCTGCATGCAAGGCAAATGCCCTGCCTCCATGCTATCTCTCTGGCCCCTGTTTTGTTATGTTTTTTTACATGTATTCTCACCAATCTCAGCTCTCTATTTGAATAAAAAGGAATAAATACAACACATGAAATTAGGTAGATGTTCACAGAAGTATAGAGGCCATTGCAGTCTACCTTTGTATGAAGTTTCTGCTTATGGACAAGCAACATATGCCAGTGGCATTTTGACTTTTTCCCAGGCCCTACTTTCCCATGGAGAAACAGGTCAATTCATCTTATAGCTTTCCACCAAATATTTCAAAAGAGTTGCTTAATCTGGCAGGAGTGGTGGTTCCATTGACTTTCTAGAGTTTACATTCTAGAGACAAAACCCTAAGGTCAAAATTAAACCTGATTTAAAGTTAAAAGGAGAAGTAATTTGGAGGGAAACTACCCCAAAGCAATTTTTGCCATGAGTAATTATAGATAATAAGTAGAAAGAAGTGAGTAAATGAAAAACATTACCTAAAAGATAATTAACACTTGTCCTGAATAAAAGCACTCCATTCAAGTCTGTTTAAGATTTATTCTGTTCAAGTCTGTTTAAGCTTCGTAATGTATAATTCTCTCATTTACAAGCAATGATTTTCCATGTGAAAATTTACTTATGATTATTTTCTGATCATTTGTCTTCTGAAAAATAATTTAAAAATATCTCCAACATTCCTCTCAGCAAGCAATCCCCTCAGCTCTCTGCTACCTCAAATTGTTTCCATGTCATCTTTCCTAGCTCATGTCCAGTATTTAAAAGTCCGCATCTAGAGGTCCCCAACCCCTTTCACCATCTGTCAACTAAACTGTATGACAACACCATCTACAATTGCTCTCTTCACTTCATACACATGAAATTAATTATAGCCAAACTAAAATTTAATAAGGCCTGTCGTCTCAGACCAGTGTAATTAAGTGTCATTATTAACTTTGATCTTCCTCGCTCCCCAGGCAGTCGTACTTGTTCAGAATTCTTCTCTTCCTAGAGTTTCTAGACAGTGCATCCTCCTTTCTTCGTGAATAATGTAAAGAGCCTCCAAATTCTGAAACCAGAATGCTTAAAGCTTAATCAGTTCTGTTGTGATGGCTTTATGACCCACCAAACTTCTCTGGAATTCACATTTTCTATCTGTAAAATCAGCAATATCAGTAATACCAAATTCAGAGAGGATTAATTCAAATTAATATATTTTTAAAAAAACACAGAGAACAGTGTCTAACACATAGAAAGTGTCATATAAAATTTAGATTTTATCCTTTGTCACACTCCCAGAAGTGATCTTGGATACTCTAGTGTAGTTATCATCAAGACTGTTCCTTTTTTGGGGGGGGGGGGGATCACACCCTGCAGCACTCAGGAGTTACTCCTGGCTCTGCACTCAGAAGTCAGAAGTCACTCCTGGCAGGCACGAGAGACCATATGGGATGCCAGGATTCGAACTGGGGTCTGTCCTGTGTTGGCAGCATGCAAGGCAAACACCTTATCACCATGCTATTGCTCCAGCCCCAAGTGTTCCCTTCCCTTTGAATCTCTCTGCCCCTATACTTGTCAGTGAGGCATCAACATAATTTCCAAACCACACTTATTTTCTTAAACTTTAAATACACATATGCAGCTGACAAATGAATATCCTACATTCAAAATGCCATAATTGAAGTTTTCTTCCTTCCTAGCCTGTTCCTCCTCCAGTGTTCCCTTTCTCTAAAATTGCAGTCACCACCCACAGTCTAGCAAGAAACTAGGAGTCATGTCTGTCTTACCCCTCATGTGCCAAATGCAAACAAGTCCTCCTTCCCTTGAACACATCATATCCCCTTCTCTTCTAACAGCAGCTACTTTAGGCCATCACTATATTTCTCCAACAACCTTGTCTCTTCACTACAGTCAAACCCTTTTTGAAATACAGCAAAGGAAATCTAACACTGGATCTCACACAATGGTTTCAAACTCTTTCACAGCTTAACAAATATGGCAAACAAAGCTTGTCATAATGCAATCTGGTGTCTGTATTGTGTTTAACCTATTTATTTTCTTCCTCACTCTTAGACAACTTATATATTAAAAACTCCTCTTCTCTTGACCTGTCTAGCTTGTTTCCTCTGCATAGAACTTTCTCCCATTCCAATCTTTCACTATATTTTGGCCAATTCTGATCCAACTATTTACATTAAAGAAAATATCTAACCCATGTTATCTGGTGATAATTTGTTGCCTGATATTTAAGCCATGTTTATAGCTCCTATCATATGCTCAAAAATTAAGTAATGTAGTCTTATACTAATATTTTTCAGATATTAAATAAAATAAAATGGTTCACATTTCACTTTCTCAAAAATTATAAGGCACATACTCCACATCCATTTTAAAGAAATTAACTTTTGGGGGGGGTTCATACCCAGTGGTTCTCAGGGGTTACTCCTGGCTCTGCACTCAGAAATTGCTCCTGGCAGGCTCAGAGAACCATATGGGATGCCAGGAATCGAACTGGATTCGTTTGTGTTGGCTGATGCAAGGCAAACATCCTACCACTGTGCTATTGCTCCGGCCCCGATATAAACTCTTACTAGCACTAAGCAAATGCACAATGTCAAATTTTGAAATTGAACCTTATCTGTAAAAGCAGAAAGCCAATGCTCTTTGCACCTCACAAATGCTACTCTAGGATTTCATGGGGTGTAACAGCAGAGCTAGAGCACAAGACAAAGCCTTCACCACTGTGACCAGGGATGCATAAAACGTTCTAAAATTCGTATTTTCATGAAAAGCATTTAAACAAATGATAAATAAATAAATAAATAAATAAATAAATAAATAAATAAATAAATAAATAAACATGTATAATTGCCTGGAGTTACAGACAGGGTGGTGGGATGGCTGAGAAAAGTAGCTGAAAAGGGAAGTTGCTGAAAGTAAATAAGATGTGACATCTTCCTGGAAAGGAGCCCTACTCTTATCTCGGCCCGAAACCGTAACTGCAAGATCTTACTTACCATCAGCCAAAAGATTAGAGGTTCCCTCCATCTATAATAACAGACACTTAGGGTCGAATTCATCACCTTTTCCTCAAGAACTACATACTAATCTTCATTGTTTACCAAGAACCATTTATCTAACCACAGGTTAAACTTTGAAAGAATATAGCGAAAGTGTCCATCATTAAATTAACATTTTAATTTATTCTCCAGATAGTTTTAAACTTTAAATTTTCATGTTTCATATGATACGATGTAAAAGTACAGTTTTTACTCCCCTATGCACTGTGGATCTTAGACACAACTCAACTTGCTCATCTGTAAAATGGATCTAATAAAATCTACCTCATGATGAATACTGTAGAAGATTAAATTGGATGATAGATGTAATATCTTGCCATACTTTTTGTCTCTGTTTCAGTTCTTTTTAAATGTCTAACCAGGAATCAAAGTGAAAGCACAGTGGGTAAGATGTTTGCCTTGCAGGAGACCAACACAAATTTCATCCCCAGTATACCATATAGTCCCCTGAGTCTGCCAAAAATGATTCCTGTGCACAGAGCCAGAAATAGACCCTGAGTGCAGTCAGGTATGGCCTAAAAACAAACAAACAAAAAAGTGTCTAACAACTATAATGACCATATAGTGCATGTTAAGATTATAATAGTTTCATTAATATTATTATATTGATGCTTAGTTAATTCCTGACCTTAATGCTATTAATTACCTATTAATATTATTCCAATTATAAATAAATCATAGACCAACAAAAGTTATAGAGGTATTCAAAAACCAGATAAAAACTAATAGTTAGGGGCTGAAGCGATAGTACAGCGGTAGGGCGTTTGCCTTACACATGGCCAACACAGGATGGTTAGAGGTTCAAATCGTGGCATCCCGTATGGTCCCCCAGCCCACTTGGAGCGATTCCTGAGCTCAGAGCCAGAAGTAACCCCTGAGAGCTGCCAGGTGTGACCCAAAAACGAGAGAGAGAGAGAAACCAATAGTTAATATTCAAACCCAACACAAACACTTCCTTTAAAAAGACAAGGAGGAAATAGTACAGTGAGTATGGTGCTTGCCTCATGAAGTAGACCTGGATTAGATCCTGGGTACCCCAATGAACCTCTATGCACTGACAGGAGTGATCTCTGAGCACAGAGTCAAGAATAAGTCCTGAGCACCACAGGATGTGGGACAACCCAAAATGAAAAGAAAGTCAGTGAGCTTTCATCACAAAAAAGTGCTCTTCATCCCAGATTATCAGAGAAATACAAAGTAAAATGACAATGATCTATCACCTCACAGCAGTGAGAATGGCTTATATCATCAAGGATACCAGATATTATCATAAACAATGTTAACTCAACAAAATTAATATATAAAGACATATGCAAAACACTAATTTTGATTTATACCATAATACATTAATACATGTTAAATGCACAACAGTTTAAGATTTCTAAACTACGATCCATTTCTAGTCCATTTCTGTCTCTGGAAATCTTTTTTTTTTTTTTGCTTTTAATTTAGTTTCAAAAAAAGGTTCAAGCCTTTTCATATGTTTCCAGGATCAAGCTCTTATAGATGGATAATAATAAGTATTAATAGATAGTGCCCTTTTTTGTACCAAGCACTATTCTAATAACTTTTACTCACATAATTTCTCTTATGAAAATTAATTGTAACTGTCATAGCTACCTTCTAAGATAGATGCTTATATTGTTCCCATTGTACAAAGAAAAAAGAGTAGAGACATTTGGTAATAGTCAAAATCGTACAACCAGCATTTCTAAAATAGTGAACCGCAATGCTAAAAATACTAAATGTCAGGTGTTCGATTTAAATCTGAATAACTTAATATCATATTGAGACAGAAATTTAAAAAATGAAAACTGCCTCCCAGAATGTTTTTCTAAACAATTTCTAAACAGCAGTGATTAAGACTTATAATACTTGAATCATAATGAATGAACTAATTAAATGCTAATGCATTCTGATACTCTTTCCTACTCCATTATTTTTCCATCTCTAATAGCTGCTTTTTTTCAATGACTATTTCCGTCTATTTTTTAATATCTGAATATATTTTCTCTTATACTGTATGAATCAAGCCTAAATTTGATTCCTGTCCTATAGAAATAAAAGACAACAGGGAAATATAGATAGTAGATGCTAATAAAAGAGAGTGGTCTCCAGTGGTATATTTGGCCAAAATAAAAGGAATTTGGGTTTGGGGATTTGGGGTAGGTACACCCAGTGATGTTTCAGGGCTTACTTCTGACTCTGTACTCAGGAATCAGTGTTGGCAGTGCTGGATGATGGGGCATAAGGGATGCTCAGTATTGAACCCAAATTGCAAATATGCAAGGCAAGAACCCTACCTAGTATACTTCACTCTGGCCCCTCAAAGTATCACATCCTCAGAATTAAATAGCTGTTTATTGGAAGATGAGGACTACCACAACCCAATAACTTTTGGATTGTTTGATGCTTTAGTTTTGATGAAGTCTGGTTGACATCACAACCAACTACCATCAGTCTCAGAACCTGTATTAAGGTATTGTCATATGTTCCAAACAATTACTAATTTCTATGAGCTAAGGAAGGTACCATTAAAATTTCAGAAAGGCATAATTATCAGTAATGACAGAAATGTATTGTTACAAATCTTGAGAACGCATTAGGTAAAGTACAAGAACCAAGACAAGATGGTATATTTTACTTATAAGATGGTGAGGTACAATAATAATGTGCTATTGAAAATAATACGTCAGATGGTTAGAACAAGTTACCTATGATCCCAATAGGGTTAAATTTCTTAATTTTCTGGGGGAATGATAATAGTAATTCCTATATTTATTATCGGAATAAGTCCAATAACATATAGAAGGGAATAATAAATAAAATAAATCTTGAGGGATACTTCAGAATGTTCCTTAGGTAAAATAAAGGTTGATTATCAATTTTGTGACCATGAACTACCTATTTGTAGGGAAATCATTAAGTTAACCAGATATGGAGCAGAATTCTGATAAGAAAATAAAACACTGTTGATAATGACAAATAAATTTGATTATATAACAACATCCAAATAATCACTCTCCATTACTGAGCACTTACTGCCATGAGGTTTATATTCATTATCTTCAGCATAGTCTTATAAAATCAATGCCATAATTAGTGTTGTTTCCTCCTAAAAAAAAACTCAAGCTGAACAGATTATGTGACTTAACCAGGAGCTCATAGGAAACAACAGAATTTGGTCTTAAAACCCAGGTATTCAAACTCTGAAATATATATGTGTGAGTACTGCACTATATACAGTTGTGTATTAAAATAATGAAAGTAACCATAATAAACAAGGATACAGAGAAAGGCACTAGATCTATCAACTATATTCCCTTCCATTTTCAGAGAAAAAAGTCAGGACAATGAAGACGCTGATAGAATGGAATACCTGACTAGACTAGAATAAGGAAAGCAATGAGAAACAATAAAAACTCAAATCTTCATAAAATAACTTTTTTACTGAGAAAAGAATTAACAATAAGCAAGATTCATAATAAAAAAAATGGAATGGACATTCATGCCTGGCTTCATGTTCTCACTTTGGAACTGACAGAAAACAAATCTGCTACGTCGGCATTCTGTGGTAATGACTTTGCTATTATTAACAATGACAATCGTTCCAGGCACTATTTCATATTTACACAGCAGCCATCAACACAGGAGCAAAAACACCTGGCAAACAATTTCATTTTTATTATTGATGGCTTCGATTAATAGAGGGCCTTTCTGTCAAAGTGCTCATTAATCTTCACACAGACTCTTGTGACACAAATAGGCAGCTGATCCATTTCTCTATTTTACATATCAAGAAACCCAGCACAGCACATGAATAATACTGTGGCTGGGGCCTACTGTGAAATCAGAAAGAAATCAGCATGTTCTTTCACTGCTGATTAATGTCAAGTTTCTTTTAGAGCTTCTTCCTCCGAATGACCTACTACTGGTGGCCTTCTTTGTCCACCACCTCTTTTTAAGCTGATTGTCACTCCTCCTGTCCTCTAATTACTCATCCTGCCTCCATTTTCACTCCTCTTCAATAATACTGTAGTATCATTTTCTTAAACCTGCTTAGAAAACAGAAGTAGTCCTGCTGTGTCTATAGAAACAGACCCAAATTTCTTTGCAGACCAGTCACAGCCTCCAGTCATCTTGGTCCAATCTATTTTCCCACATGTATCTCTGCCAGAATCATACAAACCTCCACTTCTAAGCTCTACACCCACCTCTATTCCAGGCTCATTCTGTTCCTTCTTTTTATCTAAAGTTTCTAAACAGAACAACTAAAAAATATAGTATTGTTCTGGCTTTCCAAGAATGGCGCATAATAATGCCATTCCAGATACAATCTTATTTGATTACACACAATAAATACTTTTAATAAATGGTTCTCAAATTGTAACACCCAGGTCCCTTGAAATCCCTTAGTATACTTTCAAGAAATGGAAAGGAACCAAAAAGAATCCTTAGTGTCATTACTTGCCATTTTTAACTCTTAATTTGTCTTAAATGTAATTGAATAAAGTTTATTCAATATTATAAATCTTTATTAAAACCAATATTCTTTCTGTGTTTTTTTAAACAACTACAGACTTAATGACCTTAGACTGTGGAACTCACTTAGTTCAACCTCCCATTTAAAAAAGAACCATTTCTAAAAAAGTTCTTAATATTTGATCAGTCATAAAGGTCGTTAAATAGTGTTGAAAGTGTTCTGCTTTTTAGGGGCTGGAGCCATAGCACAGTGTTAGGGTGTTTGCCAACTGACCCGGGACAGACTCAGATATGATCCTTAATAACCCATATGGTCCCCCAACGCTATCAGATATGGTCCAAAAAAACAGAAAAAGAAAAAAGTTTACTGCGTTTCAAAAAGCACAGCCTTATGAACAATTCTTATAACCAGAAATTTATTTTAAGGGAAGAACTGGTACCAATAGTTAGGCATCTGCATTACCTTGCATACCACAGCCCAGGTTCAATCCCCAGTATCTTGCTATGAGTAAGCCCTGAGCACAGAGCAATGAATGAGTAAGCCCTGAGCATCACAAGGTGTGGACCAAGACAAATAAAACATATATGTGCTCTCTGATACCTGGTCTCTTTCGTCTCATAAATTGAAATCAAACCTTCATCGTCTTTTCCTTTATACACGATATTATAAACAAGCTCTGACTAGTTAAGAGAACACTATTATACTTTATTCAAAAAGGCAACATAATAAATGGAAGCATTTACTCAACAAAAGTAGTAATAAAATATACTGCTACATAAGAAATTGAGAAAATCTTTGCTTCTGAGGGACTTGGCAAACCATATTCACATTTTTCATCCAATCTATATTAATACATCTGTAGATTTGCTGCCAGGCTGCTTTTGAAGATATATCCAGAAGTCCAATGTGGGTGTCTTTTATCTAATTATTTCTCTACTAAATTCCTGTTAACTACATTGCCTTTTTTTTCCTTCCAATATTCTTTTTTCTGTATTGATTTCTATCTTTTTATCTACTGCCTATTCTTTATTCTTTCAAGGAGTCTTTCAACAAAAATAAACATAGTATCACCAAATATTAGGTACAATGCAAGCTACTGAGAAGCTAATTAATTAAATTAGAATTACATATATTTCAAAATACTCCTGGCCAAGTTGAAGGGATAAACACAATAAAGTAAGAGGGACATGTGCAGACTACTGTGGGAATGCCTAAAAGAAACCAGTAAAGTAAGAATTGATTCTAAGCAGTACCTCTTGAACTTCAAAACACCAGAAACCTTTTTTTAAAATAAATTAATAATTGAATTGATTCACCATGTGATACACAGTTCATGGATGAGATTCAGCCATGTACATTCAGCCATGTATAATGCCCTTCACTGGTGCACTCTGTTTATTTTCCTTTTAGACACTGTGGTTTGCAATACTGTTACTAAAGAAAGATCCTTGTTTTTTGTTTTTATTTTGTTTTGGTTTTGTTTTGGTTTGGTTTGGTTTGGTTTTTTGAGGAGCACACCCGATGACACTCAGGAGTTACTCCTGGCTATGCACTCTGAAATTGCTCCTGGCTAAGGGGACCATATGGGACACCAGGGATCGAACCAATTCCATACCGAATCTGCCGCGTGCAAGGCAAATGCCTTACTGCTGTGCTATCACTCCAACCCCATGAAAGAGGACCCTTGTTTTAAAGATTCTTGACAAAAGTGATGTGACTAAGAAAACCAATTGACTCAGATGCTTTCTCAAGATGGTTACTTATTGCCAGACCATAATTTGAGGCAAAGTCTGAAAAAATGACAAAGAATAAGGAAAGAATAGATGAGAGTAAATGCAGGCAGCAAATCACAAGGTAGTACTTAAATGTACTCAATGAGACTGAAGCATATGGGTGCCCCTAAGCATCAGCTCCTAAGGCGTAAGTTCCTAAATTGACATTAATAGAAGTATAGCATAGCATAGTTTAAGAAAAGGGGTATTACATTAGTAATGAAGCAGATATCAAAATAAATAGGGCAGTAATATAGGAGAAAGTAAGAACTATATATTGGTTTTTGGGTCACACCCAGCAGTGCTCAGAGATTACTCCTGGCTCTAAGCTCAGAAATTGCTCCTGGCAGGCTCGGGAGACCATATGGGATGCCGGGATTCGAACCGCTGTCCTTCTGCATGCAAGGCAAAGCTTTACCTCCATGCTATCTCTCTGGCCCCGAGAACTATATTTTAAGGAATATTATAGGAAGCCAAAGTGATAGCATAGCAGGTAGGACATTTGCCTTGCACTCAGCAGAGTTTAATACCCGACATCCCGTACAGTCCCCTGAGCCTGCCAAAAGTAATTTCTAAACAAGAAGCAGCAGTAATCCCTGATGCTGCCAGGGTGCCCCCAAAATTATCTGGTGGGTTCATTAATAGGATCATGAGCAGGACGACAATATGCCAGATATTTTAAATTAACCTGGCAATAAGTCTGAGGACCTAACTTATACCAGTAAAAACTGGTTCAACTCGAAGGAAACTGATTTTAAATAATTATTTAGTATATAAAGTAAGTTGATTGTATTTCTACCTATTAACTTAAAGATCAGTCAAATTTTTATTTCTTTGCAGTCTTTGCAAATCTAATGTTCATTTCTTAATCTGACTTGTAAGTAACATGTGATCTAGAACAAGCTACTTAAAGTTTTTACAAACCATATTACAATTTTCAAAACAATGAAGAGTTATCCCAAATAAACTTTGAGATAGAAATAAACTTTTTAGGGGCCAGAGCGTTGGCACAAGCGGTAGGGCATTTGCCTTGCATGCTGTAACCCAGGATGTACCGTGATTCAGTCCTTTGGCATCCCATATGGTCCCCCAAGCCAGGAGTGATTTCTGAGCTCATAGCCAGACACCCTTGAGTGTCATCGGGTGTGGCCCGAAAAACCAAAATAAATAAATAAAATAAACTTTTTAGAAACTGTGGTTTCTAAATACTAAACTTTTCCTATGAATTAAATAAACTTTTAATAAATAACTGAATTGTGGAGTCATAAAATGTATCATATGACTGTATATATCTTTAATTCAAATTTAGGAGGAGTATAAATATATATTGTAAGGTTAAGGGATACTAAAACTGGAGACATTTTAAGTACTCATTCTTCCTGACATTCATTATTGAATCATTACTTTGTACTGATAGTAATATTTTATATTTATTAATTTTTATCAGGATTCCTTCAGTTGCACTTTAAAGTTTCACTCCTTAAATTTTCACTTTAGCCCCTGGGCTGACCACTTAGTCCAGGGGAACAAGATCCCCCCACACCAGGCGGGTCTTCAGGGCCACACCTGGTTATTCGGGCCCTGGGGGGAGGGGGTGAGAAATTCCTCCCTATGCATCCAAAAACTACAGAGGCACGGCTGGGCTCAGAACACTCCGCATGCCAGGATTTCTGGTGCCTTTGACTGGTATGTTGTGGGCTCTGGGCAGGACAGCTAGCCATAGTCCCCCTGGGCTGACCACTTAGTCCAGGGGAACAAGATCCCACCCACACCAGGCGGGTCTTCAGGGAGGGCTCACGCCCCTGCGCGTACTTCATTTATTGAGAGTATGTTTTGCATATCTAGAATGTTCATTTTTTATTCTGCCCTTTCACACACCCCTACAAATCTCTTTTTTACTCCTTATCTCTCTAACCCCCACAAACGTCACTAACCTACATTACTCTTTTTAACTTCAGTAGTGTACAATCCTAATCACAGTCCAAAGCCGTGCATTGTGTGCAACAACCCCAAACTGTTTCAAGACACATAAAATGGACACGTATTTCTTTAGAATATTTTGTGTTTTTTCCTGACAACTATAATTCTTACTAAATGCTGTCTTATACAATGACGGTTCTAACCACTTTTTATCTTCTCTTTTTGAGAAGTTTAACAAGGAATTTTGGTGAAAGAGTCCCCCAGTTTAATGCTTATGATTGAACCATATCATGGGAATTCTTGGAATTGTTCCTATGGCCCCCATATGCGCCAATAACACCACGTGGCATTGCTCCTTTTTTGCATAGGCACATTAAAATGGGAAGATACTATACATGCAAATAAGATCCTATCTAATAGAGATTGGAACACACAAATCTTGTAGTGCAAGGGGACCTTACACACTGAACATTGACCTGGCACAGACCTCAGTATAAAGGGCATTTTCCATTCACCCCTGAACCAGGGATGCCATCCACGAAACATCCAGGCTTGTCTATAACATCACCTGGAAGTAATCCTCTACCACGGAAAACCCTACACTGCTCAGACATTGACCTGCTCAAAAGAGACTTCCCTTAACACTGAGAAGACTTAACAACAACGACCTGCTTACAGGACAGGGCTCCCTGCATTGCCCTTTGATTGTGAGGTGAAACGAGAGGAAGCTCCACATCCTGACTTCAATGTAGGATATGCAGATTCCAGGATCTTTAATACAGAAACATGATACCAACAACAGAGACTGTGCGAAAAATAAAAGTGTGTTGGCACTACAGACAATGTCTTGGATTGGACGATCTAGCTTGCCTGGAGCTTAGAGAGTTGGTCTTGTGCCAGGAAACTTCAGGGGTCGGATCTCTTTGTATTTAGGCCAAGGTTATTTCTTTCCATGTCCCCCATATTTTGATGGGCCTATGCAAACAACAATTGCCACTCTAACACCATTTTTACCGTGCTCCTTTGACTCTAATCCTTAAAAAGAACCCACTTAAAATTTGAGGTTAACTTAAGCTAATATGTATGTATATGGAAATGTGAAAAAATACTATGCCTGTAATGTTTAAGGAGTTATGTAAGTTTTATGGCTTTAGATTGCCTTGTATGCTGTTAAGAAATATTATAATGTGTTACAATCTGGGGACTTGAGGGACAAAGTAATTGTACATGGATTCTGTCTTATTTATCTTAATGATCTTTGGTTCTTTGGCTGAAATTTCAAAGTTAAGATATCAGCAAGGGGACTTCTGAGAATTATGTTATGGGTGATTGTCCTTCCACTGTAACTTTACCTTGTCCTCTTTCTTTGCATCCTTGTTCTCATAATTAAAAATAAAAAAATTAAAAAAAATTAAAAAAATTTTTTTCACTTTAGGTTCAATATAATCCCTTCCAAATATCATCAAGAAATAGAGAAACTTGGGGCTGGAGAGATAGCATGGAGGTAAGGCGTTTGCCTTTCATGCAGAAGGTCATTGGTTCAAATCCCGGCATCCCATATGGTCCCCTGTGCCTGCCAGGAGCCATTTCTGAGCATGGAGCCAGGAGTAACCCCTAAGCACTGCTGGGTGTGACCGAAAAACAAAAGCAAAAAAAGAAAGAAAAAAAAAAGAAATAGAGAAACTCAAAGGTCAGAAACTTGGATTTGAATGCTAAATCTGCTAATTCTCGACATATGAATGTCAGCAAATGTTACTTAGTCTCCCTGAACTTGAGTTTCCTGATCTGTAAATAAAAATGATATAAAAATTAAATGTTTGTAAAAAATATATAGCACAGTGCCCACTGCAAGTAACAACACAGTAATTACTAGATACCATTTTAAAAACTTAATTTTATAAAGAACCATTTTCAGCAAACACTTAAAATAGAACTCAAATATACAATAACAGATAAAAAGTGATGTTTATTAGTAATCAAAAAATACAAATTAATATTTCCATAAGTGCTTTTATGTGCTCATTTGGATTAGCCAAATTTTAGAATTTATAAAGAAATTGTTAATGTTGACACTGCTTCTCATGTATTGTAGTAGAAGCATAAAAATGATGCAACTGGATTAAGAAAAGTATTTTGACCTTACTTAGAAAATATGAGTGTTTACAAAATCCTCGATAATTTCTTTCTTTGATATTTATCCAAAACAAGTTTCTATACATTTTATCTCTATTATATTATAACCTTTAAACAATATTCTTATCTTTAACATATATGCATTTTGGGGGGTCACACCCTGTGGCGCTCACGGGTTACACCTGTCCCTGTTCTCATAAATCACGCCTGGCAGGTTCAGGGGACTATATAAGATGCCAGGATTCAAATGACGGTCCATCCTGAATCAACTGCATGCAAGAAAAACACCCTACCACTGTGCTTTCTCTCCAGCCCTTATATATGCATTTTTAAATAAGCATAACACTTTAGTTTATGTAAATAATGTAGAAACAAGTCAAATATTCATTGACAATCTGGATGAGGACCCAAGATGTAGCTCAGTGATAATTTGCTAAAACCTAGAGAAGTCCTTAGGACCACAAAAAAATTTAAACAAATTTGATATGTTTTGGCTGAAAGTAATATATTATATAAAAATTAAGAATAAGCTATAAGTGAGGCCAGAGTGGTGGCACAGTGGTAAGGCATCTGCCTTGCCCGTGCTAGCCTAGAATGGACTGTGATTTGATCCCAAGGCCAAGCCAGGAGCGATTCCTGTGCAAATAGCCAGGAATAAACCCTGAGCATCACCGGGTGTGGCCCAAAAACGAAAAAACAAAAAACAAACACAAAAATAAAAAGCTATTAGAACCAATATGGAGGATTCTCACACTGGATAGCAAAATAGTAGATATGTACGTGTGTGTGTGTATTTATGTATACATGTAAATATAAACATACATATAACAACATGGAAAATCTACAAAGGCAGGTAAGGGAATGAGTGTGAAAAGGTAGAGATATAGTTCATGTTTACTTCTACTAGGTAAGAAAAAGTATGTGGTATGTAAAGCAGAATAGGAGCCTTACTGAGCATCCTTAATGGAGAGATTCCGAGATGTGTTTACTGCTGATCTTTATGTATAAAAAAAAAAGAAAAGAAATAATGTAAATTTTTTAGTTTTCTCAACAGAAGATACTTTTTCCAAAAACATATAAAAGATAAGTAATAATTATTTAAGTTTCATTAAATATTAGAGATGTTTGGGAATATATTTAAAAATCTTTTTAATGAAACCACAAACAAAAACTAGGTTCCAGTTTTAAAAAAAATGTTCTGGGGACAAAAAGATAAGACATCAAGTAGGGCACTTATGGGGCCCAGAGAGATAGCACAGCGGCGTTTGCCTTGCAAGCAGCCAATCCAGGACCAAAGGTGGTTGGTTCGAATCCCGGTGTCCCATATGGTCCCCCGTGCCTGCCAGGAGCTATTTCTGAGCAGACAGCCAGGAGTAACCCCTGAGCATCGCCGGGTGTGGCCCAAAAACAAAAACAAAAAAAACAAAAAAAGTAGGGCACTTATCTTGTATGCAGTCAGCCCTGATCTGCTCCCTTACAACCACAGATATTGATCAATGGGGTTAGCCTTGAGCACAAATAGGTGTGATCCAAAGACGCAATAAACAAATAATAAATAAAAATTATTGTAATGGCCAAATCACCCTGAACATGTTAGATGAAGAACATGTTAGTAGGAGAACATCATTCTCCTAATCAAAATCTTTTTTGTTTTGTTTCGTTTTTGGTCATGCCCAGCATTGTTACTCCATACGTGTTCAGGGATCATTCCAGGCAGGGCTCAGGGGACCTTATGAGACTCCAGAGTTTCCAAAGATCAAACCTGTTTGACCACTACCTCTCCAGCTTTATGATAAATCTCTCAGACCACTTTTCAGTTTCATCTTTATCACCTCTTTATCACCTCATTTCGTGCCCCCAGAGGGATATGACACCTCATGGTCCCAAGTTAAGATGCTTTCTCCAGGCTTTAAGAATCTGACAAATGTTCCACTTTCTTTGGCTTACCTCTTACTGTCTTTAACTTCAACAAAAATATCACCATCCAAGAGACCCTTTTCTCAATATATTCCCCCCATCTGTATTAGACACCCTCTAGCACTCTATGTCCACTCATTTGATAGTACTTGTATAAGTACCACAGTCTTTAGACATGTCTTTTAATGGTGCATTTATCGTAAGTGCCATACTCTTATCCTTTTAAGACAAAGACCTTAGCTCTCTAATCTATTCCAAGAGCTAAAGTGATCTACATCAGTCTCAATATATGTTAGTTTTACAGATAAGGTTTAAAATGGGGAGTAGGGTTTCTAAATCACTGAGAGCAACACAACTAAAAATTTATTTCACTATTATAATAACCTTATTATTTATTTAAAAAGACTGATTACTGACATCATATATATCCCCTCAATAACAAATATCCTTAGTACACATTGATTAAACTCAGCATAGAAATGGCCATTGTATCTTCTTCCTTTCTATGATTGCAAGTCAACTACAATAGAAATCATGAATAAAGTAAATATAAAAAAGTTAATCATTCTTCTTCAGTTACAGGCCAGGCATTAATTCACAAGGCAGTCACCTACCCAGAGTTATAAAAGTCATAAAGCAACTGAGAGAGAAATATTGATTGCTGGTTCAAAAGTTTATTTTGAGCATTTAAAAATACCACTTCCATACTCAACTTTTTCTTTGGGGTGGGGGGGTCCTACCAGGCAGTGCTCAGGGGTTATTCCTGGCTCTGCACTAGGAAGTTGCTCCTCACAGGCCCTGGGAATGGGATTCAAACCACCATCTGTTTGAATTGGCTGCGTGCAATGCAAACACCCTACTGCTGAGCTCTCTCTCCGGCCCCTATACATTAATTTTTTTTTTCTTTTTAAGTATCACAATTTTTTTTTTTTTGATTTTTGGGTTACACCCGGCAGTGCTCAGGAGTTACTCCAGGCTGTCTGCTCAGAAATAGCTCCTGGCAGGCACAGGGGACCATATAGGACGCCAGGATTCAAACTAACCATCTTAGGTCCTGGATGGGCTGCTTGCAAGGCAAATGCCGCTGTGCTATCTCTTCAGGCCCAATATCACAATGCTTATTGATAGATACAAGTATATAAAATCAGGGCATGAACATGACTTGATATATTAAGTAGACTTAATTTCAATACTATAATAGGAGGAACCAATTCAAATTCTCACCATCTGTTTCACACCCACAAAAAACCACTTCAAGGGCATTAACAATCTCTCAAAACTGATCAGTTTTGTGCAAGTAAACCATATTTCTTTTTAAAAGTCTTGTGCACTTGCCCAGGATCAAGGATATTAAAATCTAGCACATAAAGCCCATTACTAGAGGTAGAAATACAGGCAATATACCATTATGGCAACAACCATCAATTGCAGTTAAGAATTTTTTCTGTAACAACCAATGGATAATTATATATTGCAGCAACTCAAGTATTACTGAGCAAAGTGCATTTCTACAGTATTCAGTGTTGCTATCCAGTTTTCTAACTTAAAACAGCCTATGATAACTGGCATCAAAGAAGGTCCTTGCAATAGACTGCCTCTGCTTGAGAACTTACGATGTAATTATTTCATGCTGCTAATATACTATCTAAGTTTTAACATGTTGTTTGACATAACTAAAGGTAGTCTGCTGGAGTTTATTGACCAGTGATTTTAGTGACTATAAACATTAAGTATTTAATTTAAAAAGATATTTTGTCTTTCAGTACTAATGTTTTATTATAATAGCAAGTATTAAAAATTATTCCAACTACACAGATTAACTATATACTTTTAACATTTTTATTAAGCAAAAGGATCTGTCAACTAAATAACGCAAGTATTTTTACAAAAAACTGTGATGTGTTTTCTCTACTTTTATTTATAGATTTAAATATGATGTGTGAGAGAGCAAATGTATACTTACATATTCACTGATTTATATTGTGGTTTGTTTTAAATTTGGGGCCACATCTGGTGGTGCTCAGGGGTTACTTCTGGTTCTGAACTCAGGAATTACTCTTGGGTGTGCTCCAGGGAACATATGGGATGCTGAGGATTGAACACAGGTTGGCTGTGTGCAAGACAAAATCCCTATTTGCTTTCCTATTTCTCTGGCCTCTATTTTTTTTATCCCACCCCATAGTTTCTGGTTTATAAAAGTGGAACTATGATTGCACATAAGAGAAAATGTTACAGAGAGATAGCACAGTGGTAGGGTGTTTGCCTTGCATGCAGCCCATCTAGTATAGACAGTGGTTTGAATTCCGACATATGGTCCCCCCTTCCCTGTGCCTGTAAGGAACGATTTCTGAATACAGAGCCAGGAGTAACCCATGAGCACCACTGGGTGTGGCCCAAAAATAAAAAAAAAAGTGAGAAAAAAAGTTACACGTATGTGTATACATATATATGCATAACATTTTTATCTTATAAATACAAATTGTATAATAAGCGTATATTCCTCCTAATTATAATATATTTACATAAGCATATGCATGTTTCATAAATGAATTATCTGCATATATATGTATATATGTCTGGAAATAATTGAGAATTATTATAGTTTAGTTCAGAATTAATTCTTCTACTGGAAAGAATGACTTAGTAAAACAATTATGTTACAAATGCTAAAAGCTAATGGAAAACAGCCAACAATAACTAAGTCCTATGAAATCCCCCATTGGAACTATCTTAAAAAGCTTGTTACTGGGGCTGGAGCTGTGACTCAAGCAGTAGGGAGTTTGCCTTGCACACGCTAACCTAGGACCAACCACAGTTCGATTCCCTGGGGTCCCATATGGTCCCCCAAGCCAGGAGCGATTTCTGAGCGCATAGCCAGGAGTAACCCCAGAGTGTCACCGAGTATGGCCCAAGAACCAAAAACCAATAAAATAAAATAAAAAGGCTGTTTATTACCAATTAGAATGGTGACATCAGAATGTTAATATGATGCACCAATGTACCCCAACGCTTCCTGCTACTCTATCTGTAGCTTTAGTAGCAGCACTGTAAAATCATCAGTTAAACATCCTGTTCTATTCATTTTTGCTTCTTTGGCTGACATAATTTGTGAGATGAATTCATCATTATACACCGGAAAATATAAGTAATATTTTAATTTTTATATGGAATATGTTTCTTGATCAAGAGTAATTTTCCATTTGCAACTCACCACTGCTGGTATGGACTCTCATCTATGGAAAATGGGTTTAATTCAACAACTTCTTGCATGAGTTACCATAACGAAGATCTGAAATAGTCCTAACTTCAGTGTTTCTCACGCTCTCCTAAAACAGAAACAAAAATACAGACTGACTTGAATATTCATCATCAGGGCTAGATATGATACTGGATGTAGCCTGAGCTACCACTGAGCTTACAGTGGAGAACCTGAGATCATCTCCAGAACTACAATGGATAAATGCACAAATGAACAAATAAAAAAATGGGAATTTTTACCTTCATTTATAAAATCAGACTGGCAGAGGCAAGTGGTAATATGTGATGAGACTCAGGGAGAAAATAACACATCTCAAGGGAATGCACTGTTCCAATTAACCATCAGCACCAGAACCTCGGTGCTCCCAACAGCAGAGTAGCAAATATTTTAATATTTGAACAGAAGCACAATTAGTAATTGTTCCTTTGGTTGATTTGAGATTGTGTTTGTGATACCAGGTAACATATTCTCCTTTCCCTGGAATAATTCCATTATTATATATGTTTTGCAAATTCTGCCTTTCAAGTAAGAGTACTTTAGATCAGGGGTCTCAAACTCAATTTACCTGCAGGCCACAGAAGGCAAAGTCGAGGTGATCCTTGAGTGCAAAGTCAGTAGTAAGCCTTGAACATTGGGGGGTGTGACCCAAACAACTAAAACAAAACAAAACAAAACAAAAAAAATTCCTACAAAATGTTGTACGGAGGGCCGTTTGGCGGGCCCCAAGTTTGAGACCTCTGCTTAGATACTGGGTTATATAGTTCTCAATCAAAGGAGCAGGACAAGTTCCAAGTTCTGGAAGTACTGAAATAAAATAAAATGAAGGATGTATAAAGGTCTAAAACAGAAAAGACCTGTAGGTATGTTTTTCAATACTTTAACCCAGTTACAAAACAGATTTGTAAATTTAACCTGTTACTTTTTTGTATAACATTGAATTAGATATTCCAGGATTGTGCCAATTTTTATTGTTAAAACCATAAATATTTCTTTACAACCCAAAATGGCCACTGGGCCGCCAATAATTCCCTCTTCATTTCAAATAAGAGTTCCTATTTCTTGGCCAGTAGGAGACAACTCCTACTTGGTCCTCACCCAATTATCTCTTCGTCCCCACATACCCTAATGCCATGGAGTATGTGAATCTCACATCAGTTCCATTTGTTTTATCATCTGGAATTACTTATTATAAGTCTAATCAACTTGAATTATTATCAAACTGCTAATATAGGTCCTCAATCAAATATCATGGTTGTTGTTAAACTTCATATCACTAAATGTCTACAGGCTCCCAAATAGCAGAAATTGTGTTGTTTCACACCCTCCTTCACTCCCAGCTTTCAGCCAACTACCCAGGGATCACCCAATCACCAGGGATCATTCAGGAACTTCCACTGATATTTCTATTTTATGCCATAAATATAGTGGATCTACAATAAATATTCAGTTGTTTTTAATTATATAAAATTTACTTATATATATTTTTACAAAAAATAATTACAAAATTATTTAAAAGTTATGTATTATATAAAATGCTACTATATGCCAATAGATACAGTCAATCTCTGATAGGAATTATAATTCAGCGGCAAATACAGGTGGCATGAGAACAGGGAGTCCCTGTATTGATTATTTATTAGTACTAAGGTTGGACATGGTCATGTTATAAACATTATCATCATAAAATACCTAAAGAGCTTCCCCTTACTAGCAGTTTTTAGGTGCACTCTCTCTTTCCCTCTCTCTCCATCTCTTCCTCCCCTCTCCTTCCTTCCTCTTTTGTTTCTTCCCTCCCCTCCTCTCTTCTTTCATATACAAACAGAGAGAGAGAGAGAGAGAGAGAGAGAGAGAGAGAGAGAGAAGCCATAACAAATGCCACACTCATTAAAGTGCAAATAGGGGCTCTTCATTATTTCATTTTGTTTCTGCATATCACACACTGTTAGACCAACTTAGGATAGGACTGCCTCTTTTTATTTTAATTTTTAGTTGTATAATGGTATTTTTTATTAATTTTTATAGTGACCAAAGTGAATTACAAATCTTTCACAGTAATATTTAAGGTGCATAGTGACAATGAATCAGGGGCATTCCCACCACCAGTGTTGTCTTCCCTCCTCTCCTGTTCCCAGCATGCATCCCATATCTCCCTCCATGCCCCCCAGAATACTAGTGTAACTGGTCCCCATTTGTACAGCTTGTTGTTTACTGGGTATAGATTCTGTAGACCAACTTGGGGTAGGAATATCTCTAAGAAAACTTTGTTTCTTTTTCCATTCAAATTGCTCATTTCTATTTATAGGACATCAGCTCCATATGATTCTGGATCTCAAAGAGGAATAGAACATTGAGAAGAACATCCATGGTGATTTCTTAGGAATCCAAAGCAGTCTTAGAAAATTTGAAAATCCTTTAGCAAAAATATGTAGCAAATGTGCAATCCATTTTTTTGAATCAGAAACATTTCTTTCCATTTCAAGGTTGTAAATATTACCTTAATTCTCCACTTAGAATAGCTACCAAAACACTAACAAAGCTTCCTTTTCTTTAATAGAAAGGAGGAAAGAAGTAACACAAATAAATTAATCACATTTATATATGTATAATCAGCATATGTATACTGATTTTTCATTTCTGTCTTTGTCTTGATTTCCTCATAAGAATAAAATGGACACATCCTGAGTCAGAGCCCTAGAACTTGGTTATGAAAATATATAGAATAGGCAAATTTATAAAAAAAAAATCTAAGCTCCAATTCCAAATTGCATTTTCTATTTCAATCAATCTGAACACATCTTTTAAATGAATCAGTTACAGGCCATCTCAAACTTATGTAATGTAATAAATGCACTTAATATGATAAATAAAAATAGGTTTAATTCTTCATTATCAAATAAATGTGACCTCCAACAGTTTATGGGTTCAACTTTTCTCACAAGTCTTTGGTCCTCAAAAGAAGGCATAAGCAATGTGTGTCAAATAGGAAAAGGACATTGAGCCTGCAGCAAATATGCAGAATATTTTATTTTTGTCCTTCCTGTACATTCTGTCGCTTTTTGCCTAAATGTTTCAGTATCCAGCCAAAAGATTCAAAGAGATTACAAGAGAAAAAGTAGTGGGAGCTATAAGAATTTTAAATTTTTAATTAAAATAACAAACTGCTTCTTATCCTAATTGAAAGAAGCCTTCTCTTATTCTTATAAAAAAAAAAAAAAAAAAAAAAAAAAACAGCCATCACACAGCTGAAATACATCAATTCTATACAAAGTCCTTTACTTGCAAATGTGACCAGAAGCTAGAACTAGGGAGAACATCTGCCCCCACCCACTTAAGTCTTTGATAACATTAAATCCAAAAACCCAAAATGTCTTTATCTTTTATTCCGAGCATTTTAGAAGACCTTTCCACTGAAATTATAGCCAAAGAATGAATACATTTACAGAAAGCCACAGTAAAACTTTTTAAAAAATCTTTAAATATGGAAGATTTTACCTTTAAACATGGGAGGCTTTTTTTCATGTTGCTTAAGTTAAACAGATTCCCTTTGTTTTTGATAGGTTTCTAGGACATACTAAAAGGGAAATTCAGTAATTTTCTTGTAAATATATGTTTATATTTCAAAACAATAATGATTAATTTTTGATGTAGTCTAACCTTGAAAAACAATGATTGTGTACTTGGGGACCATTAAATACTACAAGCACACCATACAATGACAGCAAAAACACACAAGGCCCCTGTGGGATCTATTCACAAACATCCTTTTCCATCGTAGCAAACACACTCCTCCCCACAGCAGATGCTGATCTGGGCCCAATGAGCAGGAAGCTGGAGGAAGCTGGTTTTTCCACTTTCCAGATCATTTCTTACAACCTAATCATCAAGAATCTTTTTTGGTAAAACTGCCAACGTTTTGTCACATCAGAAAGGCATCACATTAAGGACACTGCAGTAACAAGAGCGAGTGACATGTAAGTGAGGAAGCATCAAGACTTTCCATCTCTAAGGTCATACCACCTTTGTCATCTGATTTTTCTGGTCTTGTAGTGGAGGTGAGAAAAGCCAAAGGCTCTGTGTGATAAAAATAACTAGAGTCACCACTTGGTGAAAATTTTGGAAAAAGATCAAGGTAGATCCGAAGAGAAAGCATACCTAACGGAGGCAGCAAAATTGCTCTTTTTGCTGACCAGCCTTTCCAACTGAATGATTCTAAAATGGAAATGAAAGCTTGGAAGTCTGTCTCGATAGTCACAACACATACGTGCTCTTGAGGTACAACCATTTATAGAAGCTGCTTTCAGGGAAAGGGTCACTCCCGCAACCATTTTTAATATGTTGATCGGGGTTGCTGGAGCTCTTCCAAGGACCCATAGCAGGCAGCTAGAGATGCGGGGAGAAACTGGGCCTTAGGCAGCAGTACCGGCTGCACTTGTCCAGGTCTGCTCTCTCAACTGTAGCCTGAAATATAATGACTTTGCCTGCCTCTTTGCGGTCCGGTCCTTTCATAAAAGTTACCGCCAACAGAGCAGATCCAAGCAGGGGCTACCAAGCAAGCAAGGGGGTTCTAGAAAAAAAAAGCCGGCCCCTTGTAAACAACCTTGTGAAAGCCCTAAGTCCACTGTCCTGGGATCCTTCTACTGTGACTCAATTGCAGTACCTAGGAAGTTCTGTCTTTAAGAAGCTATAATTAACGATGCAGAGCAGGAAAATGTGTACGTCTCATTTTTATTTTATTTTTTTTGCAATATCTCTAACCTTGATTTAACTGAAGATCTTACGAGGGACATCACAATTATTTTGCTGCAGGTGCAAGCGCCCAGCGTGTAATAAATATATTGTTAGGTTCATTTCTGGCATTTTTACTTATTTGATTTTTTTTTTATTTTTTATTTTTCCCAAGAAAGCTCTGGCATGTCCAGGGGACACAGTATCCCAGAACAGAAGACCTGGGAACCCTGCCATAAGAATGGGAAAATAAATAAATAAATAAATAAATAAATAAATAAATAAATAAATAAATAAATGTATTTTAAAAATATGCTGCCTGTTCTGTCTAGATCACTTTCTTAAAGTGACCCCTCGCCTCTATGAGAAAAGAGCCAGTGTCTCCTCTCTTACTCTCATCTGTGCTCCTCTCCAGCCTGAGGTTCGATCAAAGTATCTACAAAAATAACGCCACTAGTTTTGCAACTTAAAATATATTATTCCCAAATTCTAAGGTGATACCTCTCTGGAAGTAATCATAGAGGTGCACTGTAAAAAAACGTGGGGTTTTTCTCCACTGTTTTATGAAAACATTTCTAACATGTCTTGGGTATGAGACTGAGGTCAACACTCTTAACAAGCCTCTCTCCTTCCTTCCCTCCCTCCCTCCTTCTCTCCCTTCATCCTCCCTCTCTCTTTCCCTCCCTCCCTCTCTTCTCTTCTTCTTCCTCTCCCCACCCCTGTTCTGCAATGATCTAAAAGCCATCCCTGGACACAGTCAGAATAATACAGCCTGTCAGAATCATACAGCCTGTGCACCTTCGTCCCCAAAAAAATCAGTTTTCAGCAGCAAGCCCAGTCCTGAAGATGTACTCAGAGGGAGTTCACCAGCACCTGCTCCCCTACCCTTCTCCTTCCCCAGTAGCAGCAAGACCTTTCCCCTCAACACACACACACACACACACACACACACACACACACACACACACACACACACACACTTTCAGATCCCCAAAGAGCCCAGAGCCACCTACCATTCACGCATCTCTTTCCCCAATAGCAGCAAGATCTTCCCCCCCAACACACACACACACACACACACACAGACACATACACAGACACACACACAGACACACACACAGACACACACACACACACACACACACTTTCGGATCCCCAAAGAGCCCAGAGCCACCTACCATTCACGCATCTCTTTCCCCAATAGCAGCAAGATCTTCCCCCCCAACACACACACACACACACACACACACACACACACACACACACACACACACACACACACACACCTCAGATCCCCCCAAAGAGCCCAGTGCCACCTACCATTCCTTGCCAGCCGGGGAGAAGCAATCCTGATCCGTGCCTTTTGCCCCCAAATATCCTCCCTAGCTGCCCCTCCTGGACCACATCCAGCCCAAAACAGCACTGGGGCAAGTGGGGCGCCTTCGGAGTGGAGGAAACTGCTCCAGATGCTGATGGGCAGCAGGGAAGCCAAAAGACTGCCCAGGGTTGCAAATCACTCAGGCCCCGAGCGCTCACCGGGCAAGGAGGAGCAGAGAGCAAGGATCTGGGGACCAGGAGCAAGGAGAAGGCAAGCGTGCAATGCGCATCCCGGGCCCCCCGAAAGCAACGCCGCGCCGCCGGGATCGTGGCTTGCTGAATCACCCTGGTCTCACTCACAGCCTGGAAACCATTGTGCAGCGTGACGCTGGCCGCGGCCGCGCGGAGCTAGGCGAGGGGCCCGGGGGCTGGGGGATGGGGTTGCCACGGCAACGGCCCGGGGACCGTGACGTCAGCGGAGGCGAGCCTGGGGAAGGCAGACGCAGGCATCGGGGTCCTTTGCTCCCCACCCCACCACCCCGAAGCCTTCTGCAGACTCTGCAAGGGGTTCTCTCCTCCTCCCCGAGATGGCCCTTAAGGCGCAGAGAGCTATTCGGGAAAGGCAGCCCTGAGGGTCTGGACACTCCAGAGATGCAATCATCCAGGATGCAGTCTAGTCAGGCCCCCAAAAAAACAGCACCCCGCTCCAGAGATCAGCAAGGTGCTCAGTCTATACTAGGAAATGCAGTCCAGCTCGGGGATCAGCCTGGAGTGCGATCCACCCATCCTGGGAGATGCAACCTTGGGAGTGGGATCCATCAAAGCTCTGCCCTGGCCCTGCACTGACTACTAGAACGCCTCCATGTCTGTAGACCCAAGCCAAGGGAAGAGAAGGGAAGGCTTTGGGTTGAGTTTTTTGACCCCTGTGCAGCACAGTGAAGGGGGGGGGGGAAATAGTCTAAACATCAAAGGGCAGGGGAGTTGGGGATCTCTGAAGACTGAATTTGGGCAGCCAGGAGCCCCCCCCCCCCGGGGTCTTAGACACAAGTGTGTTCTTCCCTTTCTTGTTTCGTTGTTTTTCTTTAAAGATTCTGCCCACCACCCCCAAACTCAACAAACAGGTGTATAGCTTGCAGTTTCGATGTAGAAACGTACTGGCAAACCAGCCTTGTTGGGGTTTTCGTTAGCCTTTTGCAAATGATTCTCTGGGAAACGGATGCAATTAGTTGTATTTTCGCTACTTGAGGGAAAATATCTTAATATTATTTAAGTAATAACTGCCTTTGACTAGCAGAATATATTTTAATCTCTATACAGGAATGAGAGTAGTTGACCACCTTTGTATTTTTTTAATTTACCAAAGCTTTTGATCTCTTAAAGAACCAATCTTTTTGCATAAAGTTTTCAAAACTATGGCCTAAACCGTCTCAGATCTTATACTGCCCAAGATAGCAAATCCTCTCAAATTCATCTAACCAAATTCTTTTATATTTAAACGATAATGAGGAAGATTTCTGGAGACCACCAGAAGTAGTTCTGAGTTTTACACCATGCAACATTGTGTTGCAGACTTTTCATATTTATATGAAGAAAGGTACTCTACATTAATGCGATGATTAGAGTTACTAAAGTACCTCATAAAACTGTATAAGACCACATAGGTTTCGTTGTCGCAGCTATGATTTCATTCAAGAAAGAATCTAGAAAAAGAAAGTGTTAGCTGAATTTCTGCTATTTTGAGACAAGGTTTTGAATGTTGATTTACCCTAATTTCACTTTCAAAAAGAATCAATGGGTTATTAACTTTTGGTTTTGACAATAGACCTACCTTCAAGACAATTATGCCTCAAGTAAAACTATGTATTGATTAACCAAACAATTTTATACCACAATGTAATTGGATTCATTGTGTTGTTACTATATTCTATAGCTCTGATATATACCCGGTAACAGGATAACAAAGAGGAAAGAATGAACATCAAATCTCACCTCACATTATAAAGATACAATTAAATCAAGAAGCCAGAGAGACAGTATAATGAGTAAGATGATTGCTTTACACAGCCAACCTGAGCAAGCCCTGCTACTAAATGAAGATGGTCTTTGAGCACGGCCAGGAGTGATCCCTAAGTGATCCTTACACCTTAGGGCTCTGAGTATCACTGGATGTGACTCCAAAACTCAAGAATAATTATCCATATAATTTTTTACCAATGCTAGAAACTAGTAGATATAAAGATAAAGAATAAAACATACCTTTCAAATAAAGAACTGCATTCTGATTTTGAAGTAAGGGAAAAAATTAGGCCACATAATATACTATACAACATAGTAGAACCAAAAATTGAGATCAAAATAAAAAGCTTCTGCTTTTTCAAAGTCACCTTAAAATAAAAAGAATAAATGAGCCAGAGTAAAAGTCTTGCATGCATTTGATCCTAATTTGAATGCCACCCCCTATCTTGCAATGTACATGCTCCCAAATACTGACAAGACAGATCCCTGAGCTAAGCACTGCTGGGTGTAGCCAAAATCCCAAGGGGAGAAATGAGTAGATAACTAACATACTAGAATAAAATACCCTTGATTAGCATTCCTAATATAAAAAAAATTCTTGAGGGGACAAACACACCTAACTATACTCAGGTCTTATTCCTGGCTCTATGCTTAGAGATTGCTCCTGGAGGGTTTCAGGAGACTATCTGGGATGCCAAAGATCTAACCCAGGTTTGCCACATGCACAACCCACTGTGCTATCTTTGGGCCCTTCAAAATATTCTTGATACGCAAAAATTTTATTCTATTAAAAAAAACCTGAGTCAATGAAGAATACAAACTTGTTTTTGTGGGCAAAACTCCTGGAGAGACATAATAAATGAAGATTTACATAGTTATAAGCATATACAGTTTTTCAACATTATATTATCAAAGAAATGCCACTACAATAAATGCATCTCATACACACAAAAATGCTAAGATTATGACTAACAGAACTAAATGATGACAAGAATATTGAGAAATTAAAACTCTGATGTATTTTCAATAGGAATATAAAATGGAAAAGTCCTTTAGGAAATGGCTTGATACTTTTTATAATAATAAATATACACCTATAGTGTTGTGCAACAGTTTTATATATAGTCACTCAAGATAATGGAAACATACATAACACAAAAACATTTTGCATAAATATGTATGTCAGCTTTATTCATAATTGAGAACTGAGGAAGACTCAAAATATCAGCGCATTAAGCAAATTTTTATATACCCATGTGATAGAATACTATTAAACAATAAAATAAAGAAACGCAGTATGAATAGATCAAGATGTTAGTCCTTAATTTTTTTATCAAAACTATATATAACTTCAATTTTTATTTTATTTTGGCAAGATTGATTTTCAGGAGTTCAGTGTTTTGGAGCTACAGTATACTCACATCATGCATATCATCAAAGCACCAATATTCCTCTACAACTGGTAATTAGATCCTTTCTGCACACGCAGCTGCATGATGACCGTACTTCTGTGGTCAATCTGAATTTTGTTATCTTTGGACATTGTGTCTTTCCTTGCTTTGTTTCTTGTTTGTTTGTTTGTTTGTTTGTTTGGGGGCCACACCTGGTGGTGCTCGGGTCTTACTCCTGGCAGTCTCAGATGACCTTATTGGATGTTGGGATTGAACCCAGTTCGCCACGTGTGAGGCAATACCTTACCTACTAGTAAACTAGCAGCAAATTGCCTTACCTACTTTTCACTCCAGTTTCTGTTTTGTTTTATTATCTACCACAAGAGGTAGAGCATTCAATATTTGTTATCTTTCCAACTTGTTTCCCTCAGTACAGTGCCTTCCAGTTTCATCCCTTTTGCAGAAAGACTTTATCTTTTCTAAATAATAAATAGTATTCCATATGTATATATGTGTGTTTAGTAATTTTATCCACTCATCTGTTGGGTACTTAGTCATTTGTTTCAAGATCTTGGCTATAGCAAATAGTGTACAATAAACATTTCCAAATTAGTATTTTTTAGAGTTTGATGGATAAATACCAAGGAGTGGAATTGCTGGATCACATAAAAACTTGTAAATTTTATTTGTTTTAGAAGTAGCCAGGCTGTTTCCACAGAGGCTGGGCCAATAGGCATTCCCACTAACACTGTAAAATTGCTTTCCCTGACATCACTGTCAGCAATTTTTATTGCTGAGGCTGGAGCATTGGTGCAAGGGGTAAGGTGTCTGTCTTGCCCTCGCTATCCTATAGCGTCCTATATGGTCCCCCAAACCAGAAGTGATTTCTGAGAGCATAGACAGGAGTAACCCCTAAGCATCACCAGGTGTGGCCCCAAAAAAATTCTTATTGCTAATCTTTTTTGAAATAGGCTTTTCTTATTAGGTCATATCTCATTGCCATTTTTGACTTGCACACTATAAAAAATTTAATATAAATTACTTTATTTAAAGAGCATGTGCTACATAGTTGCCCATAATACATTTGTTTTCAGGTAAGTGAAAAAAATTGTTTAGAAAAAAAAAGAAAGAAAAGAGGAAGAAGCAAAGGAGTGCAGCAACAAGAAAATTGTGAAAATTATTATATCACACAATAAGGTCATTAAGTCATTATTGCTAATTAATCTTTCTGTTACTTTTTAAAATATATTTATTTAAGGCCATGATTACAAACATGTTTGTACTTGGGTTTGATTTAGAAAAAAGAAAACCCACTTCACCAGTGCAACCTTCCCACACCCAATGGCCCTCACCACTGCCTCCTCCAACACCTGCCTGTATTCATGACAGACATAATACTTCTCTCAATCACTACCACTGCCATTATAGTTGTTAGTGTAGGTGGTTCTCTAAGTGTACTCGTCACTCTATGTGGTAAGCTTCATATCGTGGCCGGTCCTTCCAGCTCTCATCTCTATTGTCTCATTGTCTACTACAACTTCTTCTATTTTTTATTAAATCCCATAGATGAGTAATACTATTCTGTGTCTATCTTTCTTCCTCTGACTTATTTCACTCAGCATAATAGTTTATATGCCCATCCATGTATAGGAAAATTTCATGACTTCATTTTCCTGGCGGCTGCATAGTATTCCATTGTAAATATGTTCCACAGTTTCTATGGATGTGAAAAACTCACCTGATCAGATATAAAAGATTTAATATAAAAGAAATGTAATTCACTTTGTGAATATACTAAACCCTTTAGCAAGTAAAAAAAGAAATATATTTATATATAGAAAAAAAATAATAATAATACAAAAATTTTAAAACAAAAAAAAATAATAGTATATAAAAAAGATGGGGGAGGTTACCTTTACCTTTGGTAATAAATACACTAAGAAGTATAACTATTGAGGTATTAAACATATCAGAAAAATATAGATATCCTCATTAAGTCTTTTGAGATATTCTTGGGAGAAGGTGAGATTCAGGGCGCATTTTCATCCCACACTGTGTTCTTATTGGGTTTGAGTGTTTGGAATTGCAGCAGTTAAGGGATCAGGTAGTGTCCTTGAGCTGAGGATCCTTTTAGAGCTGAATCCAGTAGTATACAACATTCTACACTGGGTTGTGTGAGAAGAAAGGGCATATAGAACGAGTCAGTAGGAGTGGTGGTTGCAGCTTCTTGCCAGGTTGCGAGATGTGGGACTAAGAGGGTGTCCTTTCACTTTGGGAGCTGGGTGGTGGCTCATTGAAGCAGGAGATTGGTCTCAGTACCTAATGTGTTAGGAACTAAAGGTTAAGAGGATTAAATAGGAAGGGATAATGCAGTGTTTTTCAACCTTTTTGTGCAAAGGCACACTTTTTCATAAAAAAAAAAAAATCACGAGGCACACCACCATTAGAAAATGTTAAAAAAAATTTAACTTTGTGTCTATATTGACTATATATAAAGTAATTCTCTTTAATAGGAATCAAATAGACGCAAAGGAATTATTTTATAATTTCTTTATTATGAAATAATAAAGTATTTTATAATTGTTCCTATTTCTGTTTACTTATTCAGTGTGAAACCTGATCCCATTTGGCTGAACACAAAGCTGATATTCTGGCAGGAATCAAAGAAAGACATACATGTAGCTCTTCAACAACAGCTCTCAGTCTCTCTCTGTCTTCAGATTTTTTTTTTAATTTTTATTTTGATCATAGTGGTTTACATAGTGTTGACAACAATATTTTAGGTACATATTTACATAAAATCAAGGGGGATTCCCATCACCAAATTGTCCTCCCTACACCTCCGTTTCTGTCCTACCTCCCATTTCCTCTTCCCTCACCCCAGGGCAGCTAGAATATGTGGTCCCCTCTGTATCTAACCCACTACTTAGTAGTCTTGCACCTGTTTGGTCTTGATGCCTCCCTTAGTTCCCCCTCTAACTGGAGGCAGGACTAGCTAGTTCAAGTTGCGTGGTTTTGTTTGAAAAAGCAAAAAGTAATAAACTGGGGTAAGGGTCTAATACACCGAAACTGGGCGGAATCCTTCTAGAGGCTCTCCTCATCGATTTGAGAGATGGAGAAGAAGAAGGTGAAACACTCCACCAGTACCAAAAGAAGTGTCAAATATCCAGTGAGGGCTCGAGCTATATCGATAAGCACCACAAAAAAAAAAAAAAACAGACAAACAAAAAAAGGCAAAACAAATAAAAAACAAACAAAAACAAACAAACAAAAAACATGACATGGTCTTGAAATGAGAAACATGGCATAGCACATAACGAAAGAAAAGAAAGAAGAGAAAAAAAATAAGTATAATTGGGGACAATTTCAATACTCACACCCAAACAGAGAAATCGACCAAAATAGATAGGTAAATAAAAATAATAATAACAATAATAAATGGAAGCAAAAAAATATATATATATATAATAACCAAGGTTTTGTGCTTTTTGTGTTTTTGTTTTTTCCCTCCTGCCCTGGCACAGTAAATATTGGGGTCATTTGAAAAGGAATTCACTTGGCCTAAGAGATATGGGGTTTCTCCGTCCTTGGAGCATACTGTCATGGGATCAACTCTAGACTTTGATCAGGAACCTTTACTCTCCCGGTGGTGGGTTTTTTTTTTTTTTTAGTGTGTGGGAGACTTCTGCTCTGTGTTTAGAGGTCTCAGTATCTGCACAGATCCTGAGGTGGGACTTATGATGAAGTCAGTCTTTGTGGTTCTAGAGATTCTGTTATCTCAGTGTCATTTTAATCCATCTTCTGTGGTTGGTGATCTTGGTCTTTGCACTGAACCTAGGGTGGCACCTAGGATAGCGTCTTTCTTTGTGCTTCCAAAAGCCCCGTTCCGTTACAATTTTCTCTGCCGGACCTTTGGGACTGGGGATCCTGATTATTGTGCAGGTCATAGTTCAAACCCTAAACTTTTATTGGTCTCAATATGTATTCCGTCTGGTCGTAGTTCTAGCAGCCAGTCATCTATAAATCACGATCTTGGCTTTTGGACCTACCAAAGGGTGCCAAGACTTCTGGTTTTGTCTTGTCGTTAGCTGGTAAGGTAGGTTAATCTGCTCTAAGGTCAAGTTGTTCGCATTTTCCTCATTATCAGGATATCATGTTAGAGCTGGCCCTTGTTGTTGACCCCACAGTATTAAGGCTGTCCCGGCTGGGATTTGGTTCTTGCAGCTGTTGTGAAGAACTGTGTCGTATCTATGTCGGGGATCCAGGGTTCAAGGCTGTATGAATGGTATCTAATCACCTGAGGTCTAAGTTGATTCCACATGACATATGTTCAAGGTAGGAGATATCCCTGTATTGTAAACAACTATGAGTTCCCATCTCTAGTAGATAAGAGCTCTTTTTTTTTATATGTAAGATTTCCCCTTTATTTGGTGTGCCTTTGCAGGGGGAAGTGGTGCTACATTATAATGTCGGTGTATTTGTGGGTGGACAGAGGGGATAACAGAAGCAGGTCACATACCCAAAAACGAGAAAAAAAGAAGAAAAAAAAAGGAAATAAAAATGTATGTGCTCACAAATGTATATGTAGGACAAATATTTAAAAAATAAATTAATTAATTAATTAAAAAAAAGAAATAAAGTGAGTTAGTGAAGTTTTTAAAGGACCAAAGTGGTGCAAAAGACTACCTTACATTTGCGGGAGAGCAGGTAAAGAGGTGGTGTATTACAGGTCTTATGCCTATGTTGGAAGTACAGTTTTTCCCATTGTCTTTTGGGTTTTTCTTGTGGTGTGTGGGTTCCCAGGCATCTTCCTATCACACCCCCTGACCTTCTTCAGATTGGTAAAAATTTGCGGCAGGGAGGTCTTGGAAGAGTTCTTGCGTTGGAGATACTTTTGGACCTAGGTCCGGTTTCAAGAAACAGTCCGCATTAGGGGGAGTTGGTAGGGAGGGCCTCGCAGCATGAGTCCGCAGGGGAGTTGGTAGTCTTTTCTTGCAGGAGACAAGGTGTGGGTTTAACTGGGTGTCCCCTCGCCTGGGTGCTGGGTAATGGTTCGTTGGGTAGGAGGTCGATCTTGATGCCTAATAGATTAAGGACTGAGGGTGAAGAGTTTTAATATGGTGGGAGATCTGGATGGAATTGAGGGGTGAAGGGATAGTTGGATTTCCAGAAGGGAGACAGGGGAAGGTATATGGGAGGTGTATGCAGGGAGAGAAAAGAGAAAATACCTTAGAAAGAAAAGGAGAAGAGAAAGGGGAAAAAGTAAAGAGAAGAATAGAATAAAAAAAAAAAGTAGTGAGAAGAGAGGAGAGAATAACAAGGGAATGCTGGTTAGGTTGAATGTGTTCGAAGAGTAGAGCCTGTAGTTTAAATCTGTACATCACAGGCACTGCTTCGGTGGTCTGACTGGTCACGTGCTTCAATTCCTAAAAGAAGGTATAACCTAGGGATAAAGTGTATGTTAGAGAGTTTTCTCGTGGCCATCTCATAGTGCAAGCAAGGTATGGTATCTCGTGTGGTATCCCAAGTTGCCATCTTAGTTTGTCCGCCCTTTGTATCCAAGGGCGCCTGTGGACAGAAAAGCTGAGAGGTTATTTAAAATATAGTAAGATAAAGGCATTAAAACATAGTGTTATGGTATGTTGCCATTGCAGTCGTGATTTCCCTTGGTGTTCTATACTTGTGTTCCTGTATACGAATTCTAAGGGATTATTGTGGGCCTTTGTTTTAGAAGTCTGATTACATACCTGTTTTCTCTATGCTGTTGTTTCTGTTGTTGCTGTTTTCTTTGTGGTATAATGGGTTGTCAAGGGTTTGTGTTGCTCCTTTTTCATGAATTTTGGACACTGCTCCCACGTATATGTTGAGTATTACAGTGTTCGAAGTTTCTACCCTGTTAAACCCTGTTATTTGATTGTTAGGTATTAGTTGTGTATAAACTATATGTTCTAGGTGTTTCAGAATAGTGCGACCATTCTGTGTTTATCTTTTGTCTTCTGACTTACTTCGTTTAACATAACATGATCTAGGTCCATCCATGTTGCTGCAAAGTCTGTGATTGTATCATTTCTGACTGCCATGTAATATTACATTGTGTATATGTACCACATCTTAATGATCCATTCATCTGTTGTTGGACATCGAGGTTGGTTCCACGATTTGGCTATTATACTGAGTGCTGCGATAAATAGTGGGGTGCATACGTATTTTGGAATGAATGTCCTTCCATCTTGGGGGTATATGCCTAGGAGAGCAATTGCTGGGTCAAATGGCAGCTCAATTCTGAGTTCTTTGAGCACTCTCCAGACTTTTCTCCATAGATGTTGGACTAGGGGGCATTCCCACCAGCAGTGGATGAGAGTTCCTTTCATGCCGCATCCCCACCAACAAAGGTTGTTTCCATTATTTTTTATGTGAGCCATCCTCACTGGTGTAAGGTGGTATCTCATTGTTGTCTTGATTTGGATCTCCCTGATGATGAGTGAAGGTGAGCATGTTTTCTTCTGTCTTCCTCAGAGAAGTGTCTATTCATTTCATCTCCCCATTTTTTATGGCTTTATTTGGTTTTGAGGGGCTCAGCTGTCTGAGTGCTTTGTATGTTCTAGATATCAGCCCTTTATCTGATATGTCTAGTGAAAAGATATTTTCCCATTCTGTTAGCTGTCTTCTTGCGTTAAGTAGGGTTTCTTTTGCCATGCAGAAGATTTTTAGTTTGATGTAGTCCCATTTGTTTATATTTGATGCTAACGTTCTTGCCATTGGTGCTCCGTTCTCAAAGACCTTTTTGATATATAGGTCTTCGAGTGTTCTGCCTATTTTATTCTCGATAAACTTAATAGATTCGGGTCTGATTTCAAGGTCTTTGATCCATTTTGAGTTGACTTTTGTATAAGGAGTGAGATATGGGTCGATTTTCACTTTCGTACATGTGGTTTTCCAGTTGTACCAACACCATTTGTTGAATAGGCTTTCTTTGTTCCATTTTAGATTCTTGCCTCTTTTATCAAATATTAGTTGGCTGTATATCTGGGGGTTTATGTCTGGGAATTCTGTTCTGACCCACTGGTCTGAGGTCCTATCTCTGTTCCAGTACCATGCTGTTTTGATTACTATGGCTTTATAGTATAGTTTCAAGTTAGGTAAGGAGATGCCTCCCAGCTTCTTGTTTTTCAATATGTGTTTGGCTATCCTGGCTCTTTTGTGGTTCCAGATGAATTTTGTAAATTATTGTTCTATTTCTTTAAATAATTGTGTCTGGATTTGGATAGGGATTGCATTAAATCTATATAGAAGTTTGGGTAGGATAGTCATTTTGACTATGTTAATTCTACCTATCCATGAGCATGGGATGTTCTTCCATTTCTTTAGATCGTCTTCAATTTCTTTCTGAAGTGTTTTGAAGTTTCCCTGGTATAGGTCTTTCACTTCTCTTGTAAGGTTGATTCATAGATACCTGATATTTTTTTTGATACTATCTTAAATGGAATTGTATTTTTAATCTCTCTCTCCTCAACTTCATTGTTTGTATATAGAAACGCTACTGTCTTTTGTGTATTGACTTTGTATCCAGCCACTTTGCTGTATTGGTTGATTGTTTCTAGGAGTTTTACTGTGGACTCTTTAGGGTTTTTGATGTAGATCATCATATCATCGGCAAATAGAGATAGCTTGTGTTCCTCTTTCCCTACTTGAATTCCTTCGATTCCCTTTTCTTGTCGGATTGCTATTGCTAGGACTTCTAAGGTTATATTGAATAAGAGTGGAGAGAGTGGACAGCCTTGCCTAGTTCCTGACCTTAGTGGGAATGCTTCTAGTTTCTCGCCATTAAGTATAATGTTGGCTGTAGGCTTTTCATATATAGCTGTAACTATCTTGCGGAAGGTTCCTTCTAATCCTATTTTGCTGAGTGTCTTTAACATGAAATGATGTTGGATTTTGTCAAACGCCTTCTCTGCATCGATTGATATGATCATGTGGTTTTTGTCTTTCATGTTGTTGATGTGATGTATCATGTTGATTGATTTGCGTATGTTGAACCAACCTTGCATTCCTGGTATGAATCCCACTTGGTCGTGATGAATGATCTTTTTGATGAAGTGTTGGATTCGGTTTGCTAAGATTTTGTTAAGTATCTTTGCATCTATGTTCATTAGTGAGATTGGTCTGTAGTTTTCTTTTTTGGTGGTGTCTTTGCCTTCTTTGGGAATGAGTGTGATATTAGCCTCATAAAAGGAGTTGGGGAGGATTCCTGTTTTTTCTATGGTTTGGAAAAGCCTATGGAAAAGTGGTAGTAAGTTTTCTTGAAATGTTTGATAGAATTCACCTGTAAATCCATCTGGGCCTGGGCTTTTGTTCTTAGGGAGTTTTTAAATTACATCTTTAATTTCCTCTGAGGTGATTGGACTGTTTAGACTTTCTAGAGCTTCCTTTTCCAGACTTGGAAGAGGGTGTTTGTCCAAGAATCTGTCGATTTCTACTGGGTTCTCTAGCCTAGTTGAGTATAGTTGTTCATAATATGATCTCATGATATGTTGTATTTCTTGGGGTTCTGTTGTAATCTCTCCCCTTTCATTTGTGATCCTACTGATTTGGGTGTTTTCCCTCTTTTTTTTGGTGAGTTTTGCCAATGGTTTGTCTATCTTGTTTATTTTTTCGAAAAACCAACTCCTGGTCTCATTGACTTTTTGTATTGTTTTCTTAGTTTCGATGTTGTTTATTTCTGCTCTGGTTTTTATTATTTCTTGCCTTCTGGTTGTGGTTGGATTTCTCTGTTGCTGTTGCTCCAATTCTTTGAGGTGATCTTTTAAACTGTTGGTTTTGTTATTTTCCTGTTTCTTGACATTGGCCTGTATTGCTATGAGTTTCCCCCTAATTACTGCTTTTGCTGTGTTCCATAAATTTTGACATGTTGTCTCTTCATTGTCATTTGTCTCAAGGAATCTTTTTATTTCTTCCTTGAGTTGTTCTTTGATCCAGCTGTTGTTGAGCAGCATGTTGTTTAATCTCCAGGTATTAGTTTTTCTCCATTGCTTCTTCTTGACATCAATTTTAACCTCTGTTGCATAGTGATCTGAAAGGGTACTTCTAATGATCCTTACTTTTGTGGTCTTATATAGGTTGGCTTTGTAACCTAAGACATGGTCTATTCTGGAGAAGGTTCCATGTGGGTTTGAGAAGAATGTATATTCTGCTTTCTGGGGATGGAGGGCTCTATATAAGTCTATTAGCCCTAAATCTTCTAATTTTTCATTTAGAGCTCTTATTTCTTTGCTATTTTTCTGTTCGGTGGATCTGTCCAGTGGTGATAGTGGAGTATTCAGGTCCCCTACTATTATCACATTTCCCTTCATGTGTTTCTCCAGGTTTGCCAGTAGTTGCCTCACATATTTTGCTGAATCTAAATTAGGTGCATAGATATTGACCAGGGTTAGTGTTTCTTGATCTAATGTTCCCCTGATCAGTAAGTAGTGACCCTCTTTGTCTCTGATCACTTTCTTGAGGTTGAATACAATTTGGTCTGATATAAGAATGGCTGTCCCTGCTCTTTTTTGTTTTCCATTGGCCTGTATAATTACTTTCCATCCTTTTATTCTAAGCCTGTGCTTATCCTGTAAATGTAGGTGTGTTTCTTGCAGACAGCAGAAGTCCGGTTTATTTTTCCTAACCCAGTTCTCTACTATGTGTCTTTTAATTGGAGAGTTTAGTCCGTTAACATTTAGGGAAATTATTGATAGAGAGGACTGTTGTGCAGTTGTATTGTGTGGGGTGGTTGTTGTTACAATCGGGGTTTTGGATTGTGTAATTCGTCTATGAGTAAGTCGCTTAGGATCAGCTTCGTTTGCACAAATAATTCAAGTTCATTCATATTTCAGAATGTTTTTGTCTGCCCTCCCATATGAATGATAGTTTTGCTGGGTATTGGACCCTGGGTTGGAAATTTCTTTCATTCAGTCGTGTAAATATGTCATTCCACTGTCTTCGTGCTTGAATTATTTCAAATGGGAGATCTGGTTTGATTCTTATGTCCTTTCCTTTGTACTTGAGGTTTTTTTTCTCCCTTATTGCTTTCAGGAGTTCCTCTTTCTCTTTGTTTTTTGCCATTTGGATTATTATGTGTCTTGGTGTGGGTTTATTAGGGTCTATTTTATTTGGGACTCTCTTGACTTCCTGGATTTGTCCTGAAGTGTCTTTCCAGAGGGTGGGAAAGTTCCCTGTTATTATCTCCCTGACTACCAATTCTTCCCCCTTCCCTATTTCCTCCCCTTCTGGTATACCCACAA
This sequence comes from Suncus etruscus, assembly GCF_024139225.1. Lineage (NCBI taxonomy): Eukaryota > Metazoa > Chordata > Mammalia > Eulipotyphla > Soricidae > Suncus > Suncus etruscus. The sequence continues at coordinate 75,615,682 of NC_064863.1, forward strand.
TTCTTAGATTGTTTCTTTTGTCTTTGTTCATTAGATATTGGATTTTTCCTTCCAGTGCTTTGCCTTTTATTTCTTTGTTGGTTTCTTGATCTTTTTTTGATTGTAGTTTTCCTTCGAGTTCTTCGATGTGCTTCTCCAACTCTGTGTTTCTGCTCGTAAGGCTTGTTACTTTGTCTTTTAAGGCCTTCACTTCTTTTTGTATGGAATCTCTCATGTTCTTTGACATTTATTCTTAATTTGGCTGATTCGTTCATCCATGGATTTCTTATACTTGGTTGCTAGGGTTTCTTTCATTACTTTTAGTAAATCTTGCATTTCCTTCCTCATGACCGCTTTTAGGTCTTCTTCCCATGGATCTGTGCGTTTTGGTGGACTTGGAAACTTGATAGGGTTTGTCATGTTGTCTCCAGTTATTAGGGATCTCCTTGATTTACACATAATTCTTTGTATTTAATGGTGTGTTTTGGAGTGCTGTGGCTTATAATTTCGGCCTGCTTTGGTCCCCTTCCTGAAGGTGTTTCTAGAGGGTGTTGTTGCTTGGGCTTGTTGAACCTAGCTCTTTCTCCTCCCCTTTGCTACCTAGAGTTCAGCCTTCCTGCAGTGGGTATTGTAGCTTTTCTACTCCTTATTTCTGTCAGTCGTGCAGTTCCACTCCTGGCCACAATGGTTGCTGGCGCTGATGAGCCTAGCTCTCAATCCCCCCTCCTTTCTCTGGGAGTCAATGGAGCTCCGCCCCCTCCAAGCCTCCCTTGAATGAGTTCCCTCAGTCCGACCCTTCAGGCTCTGCCCTCACCCTTGGGGAGTCCCTGGTCCACTCCAGGGTCCAGGGGGGTGGACTGCGCTAGGTCACCTGCGAGTCCAGATGGCTGTCCCTATCTCCCCCGTCTATTCGGGTTGCTCAACTTGCCGTTCCAGGTGCCCACCCGGGAGAAGGGACTTACCCAAATCACTCTCGCAGGCGCTCGGGGTCCCTGGGGGAGGTGCCGGACAAGGCGCCCTCGTGAGAGAGCAGGGACCTGCCCAGGCCTCTCGGGCCGGCGTCTGGGGTCTCCGGGGGATGTGCCGGACAAGGCGCCCGCGTGAGGGAGCAGGGACTCACCCAGGCCTCTCGGGCCAGAGTCTGGGGTCTCCGGGGGATGTGCCAGGCGTGAAGGAGCAGGGACCCGCCCAGGCCTCTCGGGCCGGCGTTTGGGGTCTCTCTGTCTTCAGATTTTATAGTCTGCTTTGGCTCGCAAATAGACCAAATATGCTGAAGCCGCATATTACTGATGAAATTGAAAATTTTTTCCCACGGCACACTAGACAATATCTCCTGGCACACTATGTTCCATGTTACATGGTTGAAAAACGCTGGGATAATGGATCAAGGTTGGGAGAATAAGGATAAGAGGAGATCTGGAAAGGGGGATGAATAATATATAAGAGGGACTATATACAATGTAGGCACAGGTTGTTAACAATATAGATTGGCTAGATATAGGGGAGTTCACTGTATGCAAACTCATGCCTACAAACATTAGAGACCTATGCATAAGTTTTTGTTGGGGGACTGACCCTCATAGGATGAGTCTGAGTGCTTAAGAAATACTTAATTAAGAAATGATAAATAAGTATCTAAAATATAGATTAGGAGAGAAAGAAGAACAAAAATAATAAAGAAAGAAAAGAGTAAAAAAGCAGAATAGGTAAAACAAACAAACAAATGAATGAAAAGGTAAGTTAAAAATATTGGGCTCTGGGTGGGAGAGTTTTCCAATTTCTAGTTCCTTCAGCACTTTGTCGCTGGCAGGGGTGAACTTTCAGGGTTAGCTTTGTGGCTGGGGCATTTTAGGATAAGCATAGTTTTCACGTCAAGAGTATTAAGCACTATGGTATTGAATTGTAGTTTTCTTTTTTTGCAGCATCACTGTTTGGTTTTGGTATCATGGTGTTAGTGTTAGCTTCATAAAAACTATTTGGAAGTGTTTCAGTTTCTTCAAATTCTTGAAAGAGCCTGAGTAGAATTTGTAGTAGATCTTCTTGAATTGTTTGAAAGAATTCATTAGTAAATCCAATTAGGCCTGGGCTTTTGTTTGGGGGAGGACTATTTTTGGGGGGGGGTTTGGACCACACCCATTTGATGCTCAGGGGTTACTCCTGGCTAAGCACTCAAAAAATGCCCCTGGCTTGGGGGGACCATATAGAACATGGGGGGATCGAACCACGGTCCTTTCTTGACTAGCAAAGCAGACACCTTACCTCTAGCGCCACCTCGCCGGTCCCATTGGGGAAGACTTTTTATGATCATTTTAATTCCCTCAACAGTGATGGATCTCATTAGATATGTTATATCATCCTGATTCAACTGTGAAAGGTTATAAGATCCAAGATCTTATCCATTTCTTCCATCTCCACGTTTTGTGGCATAATTTCTCAAGTAGTCTCTGATTACCCTTTTAATCTTTATAGAATCTGAAGTAATCTAATTTTCATTTCTAATTTGGTTTATTAGATTTCTCTCTCTTTTTCTTTGTGATTTTTGCTAGTGATTTGTCAATCTTGCTTATTTTTTCAAATAACCAACTTTTGGGGGCCAGATTTGTGGCACAAGCAGTAGGTTGTTTGCCTAGCATGTACTAACCTAGAACAAACCGTGGTTTGATCCCCTAGTGTCCCATATGGTCCCCCAAGCCATGAGCAATTTCTGAGCCAGGTTATCCCTGATTGCCAGGTTATCCCTGAGCGTCACCAGGTATGGCCCAAAAACTAAACAAAAATAAAACAAAACAAAAACAAACATAAAAAACAACTTTTGCTTTCATTGATCTTTTTGGATTATTTTCTGGATTTTCACTTCTTTGATTTCTGCTCTGTGCTTTGTGATTTCCTTGTGCTTACCTATTTTTGGTTCATTTTGTTTATCATTTTCTAATTTTTTTAAGCGGAGTCATTAAGCTATTTATGTAGGCTCCTTTTTTCTTCCTGATGTGTGCTTACAAAGCTAAATTTTTTCCTCTTACTACTGCATTTGCTGTGTCCCACAAATTCTGATAATTTGTCTTCTTTAGCATTAGTTTCCAGGAATCTTTTGATTTCCTCTCTGACTCACTGGTTGTTCAGTAGTGAGCTGTTTAATTTCCAGATATTTAAGTTTTTCTTCTGTGTCCTTTTGTAGTGCACTTCTAATATCAGTGCATTGTGATCTGAGAAGGTATTCTGTACAATTTATATCCCCTTGATTTTATGGAGATATGTTTTATGGATCAGCATGTGGTCAATGACCCATGTGCATTCGAGAAGAATGCATTTCCAGTGTTCTGGAGATGGATTGCTGATATAGATGGATGGGTGGACGAATGGATGGGTGGATGGATGGATAGATAGATAGATAGATAGATAGATAGATAGATAGATAGATAGATAGATAGATAGATTGATAGTAGTCAGATAGATCTACTAGGCCAATTTTTTCCCTTTCCTCTTTCAGAGATAGTATATTCTTGTTTGGTTTCAGCCTGGTTGACCTATCAAAGGGTGACAGGGCATTGTTGAGATCTTCCACTATTACTGTGTTGTTAGCAATGTCTTCTTTTAGGTTTGTCAACAAATTGTATCAAATAATTTGCTGGTCCCTTTTGAATGCTTGTACATTTAGGAGTGTAATTTCTTCCTGTTTTGCATACCCTTAGATTATTACAAAATGTCCAGCTATGTCTCTTGTAACATTTTTAAGTCTAAACTTTGTATCATCTGATATTAATATAGCCACTTCAGTTTTTAAATGAGTTATTTGCTTTGTTGATTGTCCTCCAATATTTTATTTTAAGTCTATATTTGTTCTGGCTATTTAGATGTGTTTCTTGTAGGTAATAGAACTAAAAAAAATAACAGAAAGAAGCTGGGAGGAGTCTGTCTAGGGGCGATAAATATCAATTTAAAAGGAGAAAGGGAAAAAAACAAGCAATGACAAAAATCACAGCAGCAACAAAAATCAACAACCACAAAAAAGAAAGAAAAGAAAGAAAAATAAAAAAGAGGGAAAAGAAAAAAAAAGAAAGGAGGCCTGATGTGGTAAAGTTTTGTGGCGGTGTTTTGGGTTTTTTGTTTTGTTTGGGGGGTTTATTTTGGTGGTTTTGTTTGGTTGGTTGGTTTTCTGCATAGGCACAGTAAGTGCTGGGGAAATTAGAAAGGGCATTCTCTTGTCCTCGAGATACAAGGTTTCTCCACCCTTGAAGCATACTGTCATAGGAACATCTATAGGCTCTGTACATGCTCATAGTCAAACCCCAAGGTCTTTTTATGGTGCCAGGATGTGTTCTACTCAGTTGTGGATGGCAAAAATCAGATCTCTATAGCTAGAGATCTTGGTATTTTCACAAGTCATAAGACTAAATATAGGGTAAAGTCTTTCTTTATAGTTCTAGAAATTCTGCTTTGTCACAGTTGTTGTTATCAGTCTTCTGTAATTAGTGATCTTGGTTTTTGCACAGATCCTAGGACGAAGCTTAGAATAGAGTCTTTTCTTATGCTTCCAAAAGTTCTGTTCTGTCACGGTTGTCAAAGTCAGACCTTTGGAATTAGAGATCTTGGTTTTTGTACAAATACTACTCAGAAGCCTAAGCGAGGGTTTTTCTTCTTGATACCAGGAAAAGTTCTGCCTAGTCCAGGTTGTCAAAGTTAGTCTTCTGTAAATAATGATCTTAGTTTTTGCAAAGATCAAAGCATAGTTATCTTACCATTAGGTGATGAGATAGGGCAGCTTGCTTTTATATCCAGTTGTTGCTCTTTCTTCATTGTCAAGATTTCATATCAACCTAGCATAAGTTAGTGCCAGAGCAGTTCTTATAATTCCCCAGGGGGAGTTTGGTTCCTGGTGCTGTTGTAGTGAACTGTGTCAGTTCTACCTTTGGGATCTGGGCTCTGGGTTGGACAGTCGCTGTCAGATCACATGAAGTCTAAGTCAGGTCCTTATGACACATGTTCTGGGTGGGAAGCACCCCTGTATTATAAAATTTATGAGTTCTTATCCCTAGTAGATAAGAGCTTGTTTCTATCAAGATTTTCTCTTTTTTAGTATGCCTTTGCCAAAGGGAATAGTGCCATATTATATTGCTGGTGCATTTAGGGGTAAGAATGATAGGCTACACAATCTCTGTGTCCTGGTTTTGACCTGAGCTTTTATCTCAAGCAAGAAGTTAAAAATTATATATATATATATATATATATATATATATACACAAATAAATTAAAATAAATTAAAAAATAAACACTAAAAATAAAAAGATCTTTCTTTTACATTTGTTATTTACTTATATGATATTATTTATTACTCCAATTTTAGGCCTATATGACTTTGTGCCTTTAATTAAACTGATACTTATTCTCTTTTTTCTCAATGTCATCCCTCCCTGAAAGTTCCCTTTCCCAGAAATTTAGCATATCTTCTGATAGAATGGAGTTGCAATAAACATGTATGGTTAGTTTTTTTTTTATTTAAACACCTTTATTACATACATGATTGTTTTTGGGTTTCAGTCATGTAAAGAACACCACCCATCACCAGTGCAACATTCCCATCACCAATGTCCAAGTCTCCCTCCTACCCACCCTCCCCCCGCCTGTACTCTAAACAGGCGCTCCATTTCCCTCATACATTCTCTTTATAAGGAAAGTTCAAAATGTAGTTATTTCTCTAACTAAACTCATCACTCTTTGTGGTGAGCTTCCTATGGTGAGCTGGAACATCCAGCTCTTTTCACTTTTGTGTCTGAAAATTATTATTGCAAGAATGTCTTTCATTTTTCTTAAAACCCATAGATGAGTGAGACCATTCTGCGTTTTTCTCTCTCTCTCTGACTTATTTCACTCAGCATAATAGATTCCGTATACATCCATGTATAGGAAAATTTCATGACTTTATCTCTCCTGACAGCTGCATAATATTCCATTGTGTATATGTACCACAGTTTCTTTAGCCATTCATCTGTTGAAAGGCATCTTGGTTGTTTCCAGAGTCTTGCTATGGTAAATAGTGCTGCAATGAATATAGGTGTAAGGAAGGGGTTTTTGTACTGTATTTTTGTGTTCCTAGGGTATATTCCTAAGAGTGGTATAGCTGGATCATATGGGAGCTCGATTTCAAGTTTTTGGAGAAATCTCCATATCGCTTTCCATAAAGGTTGAACTAGACGGCATTCCCACCAGCAGTGGATAAGAGTTCCTTTCTCTCCACATCCCCACCAACACTGTTTATTCTCATTCTTTGTGATGTGTGCCATTCTCTGGGGTGTGAGGTGGTATCTCATCGTTGTTTTGATTTGCATCTCCCTGATGATTAGTGATGTGGAGCACTTTTTCATGTGTCTTTTGGCCATGCGTATTTCTTCTTTGTCAAAGTGTCTGTTCATTTCTTCTCCCCATTTTTTGATGGGATTAGATGTTTTTTTCTTGTAAAGTTCTGTCAGTGCCTTGTATATTTTGGAGATTAGCCCCTTATCTGATGGGTATTGGGTGAATAGTTTCTCCAATTCAGTGGGTGGCTCTTGTATCCTGGGCACTATTTCCTTTGAGGTGCAGAAGCTTCTCAGCTTAATATATTCCCATCTGTTAATCTCTGCTTTCACTTGCTTGGAGAGTGCAGTTTCCTCCTTGAAGATGCCTGTAATGTCCTGGAGTGTCTTGCCTATGTGCTGTTCTATATATCTTATGGTTTTGGGGCTGATATCGAGGTCTTTAATCCATTTCTTTAATCCAGGTTAGTTTTAATTATCTATAATTGATTTTTCTTAATGGGACACTAAAACTTTATCTCAACATCATTATGAAGAATGAGATAACACATATCTAATCAATTACCTATCTTACATTTTAATATATTGATCTTTACTTTAAACTATCAAAGTGCTTTCAAATAAAACTGCATTTAATCTGTAAATTTGACATTAATTTATCAGCATTAATGCTAATTCTAACAGTCAATCTCTTGAGCATGAGGTTTTGAAGTATTTTATGTGCTGTAAAATATACAAGTTCTTATTTTTATATAAACTACTACATTATATTTTTATCACTTACATATAAACTTATTTGTTTAATAGCTTGCTTGTAATCTGTAGTAGGACTGAAGATGTTCAGAAACTTTTTTTTCCAAAAAAGAGTTCTCTCTTGCTTAGAAATTTAAAGTTGGGCATATTATATCTTCATAAAGAACTACTTAAACATGCAAGAATATTGATGACTCTCAAAACACATGCTAAAATTAAAAATAAGACAAAAAGAGAATTTGCAGTATGAATCTATTTATATAAAGTTCTAAAGAAAGCAAAGCTATTCTACAGTGATAGAAATCAAAACTGGAGGCCTGGAGATAGCTACAGAGTTGAAAACTGATGCGGGCAAAAGAAAAAATTCTGTAGTAATGAGAGTGCTAGATATCTTATTAATAATGTAAATTAATACATAGGTATCAGTATTGTCAAAATTTCTAAAAGTAGGGGCTGGAACGCTGACTCAAGCAGTAAGACATCTGATGCCTTGAGTGCTCTAGCCTAGGACGAATTGCTGTTCTATTCCCCAGCATCCCATATGGTACCCCAAGCCAGGAGCAATTTCTGAGGACATAGCCAGAAGTAACCCTTGTGTGTCACCAGATGTGGGCGGAAAAAAAAAAACATAAAAAATACCCCCCCAAAAGATTCTTCAAAGTATAACTCCACATATCTGTACTTAATTTTATGAAGCTTAAAATGCTATTTAACAAAAAAAATTAAGTCAATTATCCAGAAAAAAATCTGTAGGCAGGGGTCTCAAACTCAATTTACCTGGGATTCACAGGAGGCAAAGTCGGGGTGATCCTTGAGTGTAAAGTCAGTAGTAAGCCTTGAACATTGGGGGGGTGTGACCCAAACAACTAAAACAAAACAAAACAAAAAAAGATTCCTCTAGGACAGGGCCACAAAATGTTATATGGAGGGCCGTTGTGGCCCATGGGCCGCAAGTTTGAGACCCCTGCTAGAGTTAGAAATAATTTAATCTTTTTTTTTAAATCACAATGCTTTAAATTAAACATTTTTTATATTTTATTTAAACACCTTGATTACATACATGATTGTGTTTGGCTTTCAGTCATGTGAAGAGCACCACCCATCACCAGTTCAACGTTTCCATCACCAATGTTCCAAATCTCCCTCTTCCCCACCCGACCCCCGCCTGTACTCTAGACAGGCTTTCCATTTCCCTCATACATTCTCATTATTAGGACAGTTCAAAATGTAGTTATTTCTCTAACTAAACTCATCACTCTTTGTGGTGAGCTTCCTGAGGTGAGCTGGAACTTCCAGCTCTTTTCTCTTTTGTGCCTGAAAATTATTATTGCAAGAATGTCTTTCATTTTTCTTAAAACCCATAGATGAGTGAGACCCTTCTGCATCTTTCTCTCTCTTTCTGACTTATTTCACTCAGCATAATAGATTCCGTGTACATCCATGTATAGGAAAATTTCATGACTTTATCTCTCCTGACAGCTGCATATTATTCCATTGTGTATATGTACAACAGTTTCTTTAGCTATTTGTCTGTGGAAGGGCATCTTGGTTGTTTCCAGAGTCTTGCTATGGTAAATAGTGCTGCAATAAATATAGGTGTAAGGAAGGGGTTTTTGTATTGTACTTTTGTGTTCCTAGGGTATATTCCTAGGAGTGGTATAGCTGTATCATATGGGAGCTCGATTTCCAGTTTTTGGAGGAATCTCCATATCACTTTCCATAAAGGTTGAACTAGACAGCATTCCCACCAGCAGTGGATAAGAGTTCCTTTCTCTCCACATCCCCACCAACACTGTTTATTCTCATTCTTTGTGATGTGTGCCATTCTCTGTGGTGTGAGGTGGTACCTCATAGTTGTTTTGATTTGCATCTCCCTGGAAATAATTTAATCTTTTTTTTTTGTTTTTGTTTTTGTTTTTGGGCCACACCCTGTGACGCTCAGGGGTTACTCCTGGCTATACGCTCAGAAGTTGCTCCTGGCTTCTTGGGGGACCATATGGGATGCCGGGGGATCGAACCGCGGTCTGTCCTAGGCTAGCGCAGGCAAGGCAGGCACCTTATCTCCAGCGCCACTGCCCAGCCCCCTCCCTGGAAATAATTTAATCTTTAAAGCTGCAAACCTAATTCCATAACCTGAATACTAATTGTGTGTATTGACATTGTAATGAGGCTGAAAGATCAAAATTTTGTTTCTATTGACACTCTAATTATGCTAACTGATAAAAGATGAGGGCCATTGATATAAAGCAGCACCCCATAGAAAAAAAAATGGAAGCAATAGACTGTAACTTGCCATCAATATAAGGAGATGTGAAAGGCATGAGCAGAAAAAACGGCTACCTGAGAAGGCCTATCTGAATTCACATCAATGTTGATCGAGGCCCATACCAATGTGCTATAAAGTGGTGGGACATTGGGACCGGAGAGATAGCACGGAGGTAAGGCATTTGCTTTACACGCAGAAAGATAGTGGTTGAAATCCTGGCATTTCATATGGTCCCCTGAGCCTGCCAGGAGTTATTTCTGAGTGTAGAGCCAGGTATAACCCAAAAACAACAACAACAACAACAAATTGGTGGGACATTGAATAGTACCAAATTTGAGACCGTTTATGAATATACTTGTGGTCCGAAGCCCCCTTTCTTTTTTAAGAATCACAGGGGGCTACTCATTCATAAGAGGCTTATCCCTCCCTATGAATAAATCTTTACAACGGAACTCTGCAGACTTTCTGTTATTTGCCAGGTAGCCTGTTTCCTACGCCTCCATCATAAGTGGCATGCAGCTTACCTTCCACATTAAACTGCTTATTGAATCTTATTCTTGTATTGATATTCTGTAAATTCCACAGAAAAAAAATCATGTATCTAGTATATGCAATTGGTCTAAGTTATTAAATGAAATCTACTTAAAGTTGAAAGTTAGGCATCAAGGAATCTACCAGATGTTAGGTGTCACTAGAGTGCTATTATCAGTGTCAGAACTTAAGTCTTTAGGAAAAAAATTCAGAGATGCTTAGGGACTTCTTTTCTAAATAGTAACTGACAAGGTACTTGGGATTATGGGACTGGAAAAGTATTGAGTCAATGAAAGTAGAAAAATTGGTCTATTGAAAGATTTTTCTAGACATTGCACAAATCTAAAACTTAATTGGCAGAAGATATACTCGAACCAATTTTTACTATGCTTATAAAAACACTGATTTTCTGCTGGGAAAAATAATTGCCCTTTTGTCCCATGTGGTTAAATACATTCTTGTTGCCATTTTCAAATGCTTTATGTATTTTTATTTGAGGTATCACAGTTTCCAATGGCACTGAAGTCACTGGTTAGAGTTGCAGAGAAGCTTTATCAATCCCTGCACCAGTGTGTCAAGATCCTTCCACCACACTTAAGTGTATTAAGGACAGCATATTCTGAAAGGTAACTGCTTACTCCTGCACTCATGTGGCATTCAAAGATAAACCTACAAGCCTGACATAGGCCAGCATGTGGTGACTTAGTAAAGAGGATTTCCCGTTCCTAGATTTGCATTGAGGTTTTCTATGGTCAGTGAACTCGAAAATCATCCGCTGTGTTGGCTCTTGTTGCGTGGTTCTCCAACCAGCAAACAGCAGGGAGTCCATGCAGTCCCAGGCCAGTTAGATCCATGGCCTGGGACCGACTCATTGTTTCTCCACTGTGAAGCCAGTTTCTGAATCGTGTGCCCTCGCCTCCAGTTTGATCAAAGCACTGGGGAGGAAGCTTCAACTTTGGAGGGCTGTTGTGGAGGGCAGCACCCTAACCACATGAATGGAAGCTTCAGGTGTTGGACCATTATTATTATTATTATTATTATTATTATTATTAATTATTTTAAACTAGAGAATGTCCAGCCATCATCAGGCTATCTCAGAATACCAAGGATCTCAAGATGAAGTATCACTTGTCAGATTCTTTAAACAGCCTGACTTTAAGATTTCACTTCAGCATCTAGAAAAGGATGTGTAGTCTCATTTCAAACCAGATACATATTCTGAGTGAAATAGTCACTGCTATAGGTAATCTGCTAGAAAGTTTTGGGAAAATACTGTATTATTGAGCTGAATTTGGGTGTTTTTATAAATGGTAAACTCAGTTTCTGAAATTAAACTTTTTATTTGTAATTTACAAAAAAAAAAGATCTTTCCACCACTGTCCCATAGTCCATTCCCTCTTTTATCCCCTTAGCCTCTGCATTCTCAGGTTTATTGTGCATACCTTAGAAAGTTTAAACACATTAATTATAAATGCACAGTATCTAGAGCAATGAAAGAAGTAGTTAGCTATAGTAAATATACAGCATAGCTTAAGATTTATCTTCCTAGAAGCTGGCCTGATGAACGAAATTTTCACAGCAAGAGATAAAAGGACAATTCCCTGAAAAAAATGTAGATAGAACAAAATCCTTACCATCCCAGTAGACACTGCACTGGGGAAGAGATTTCTTTTTTTATGGGGAGAAGGTTGGCTTCTAAGGGGCTTCCTGGCTCTGAACTCAGGTATTAGAACTGACAGTGCTGGGGGAATCATATGGGATGCTGAGGACTGAACTAGAGTTGCCTTTGTATAAGGCAAGCACCTACCCACTGTACCATTGCTCTGGTTCTGGGGAAGAGATTTCTAATGCCCTGGAAAATGAGTGAAAAAGTGGTGCCAAACCTGACACTTCAATTCTCAATCACATACTATCAACACTAGAACAGAAGACATTGTATGGAGTCATTAACAGGTGCCTCTTACATAACCTCTCTCAAACCAAATGATAGCAATGCCAGTAGGCAAAATATTCCTCATAGTACGACACTCCATGCAATTGTTATAACCAGTGCATGGTATTTGCTACAATAACTTTTGACCACCACCCTCCCTGCTCAAAGTCAGAGCCACAACCAGAGTTGGGCAATTTTAGGTTATTGGGTAATCACACAAATATTTACAGACACTCAGCCCCTGTCCTCTGTTTAGACCCTTGAGAGTACTACACATAAGGGAAAGATGAAGGAATTCATCTTTATCAATGAAGAAATTCATCTATACCCAATGGATCAGTATAAAAATCTGGAAGAATGAATAAAACAAAGGTATGTAAAAATACCTGAAAAAGACTTAAAAGTCCTACTAGACTCACTGAAATGAGATTAGTGGAAGGGAATTTGAACACACACAGAGAAATCATGTGAAAATTTAAGAAAATTACTATCAGAAACCTTTGCATAATAGAGGTCCAGGTTTAATCCCCAAGACTATACTGTTCCACCAAAAACATGAGAGTGGGCAGAATTCTTACTTGAAGAAATAATCATGAAATTTTTATGTCTGGGAAACTCAAAGAGTTCCAAACAAAATAAAACTTTATTATACATCAAGACAAATTAAAACTAAAATGGCAAAAAAAAAAAAAAAAAAACCAAAACCTAAAATGACAAAAGTAAAAGACAAGGAGAGGGCTCTAAATGCAACAAAAGATGTCTACCATGCAACAAAAACAATCAGTGCTGGCAGAGATGTGGAGAGATAGGAACTCTTATTTACTGCTGGTGGAATGTCATCTAGTCTAGCCTTTATGAAAAACAATATGGAGATTACTCGGAAAACTGGAAATTGAGCTCCTATATGATCCAGCCATACCACTCCTAGGGATGTATCCTAGGAACACACACACACACACACACACACACACACACACACACACACACACACAAATTCAAAAATCCCATCCTCACACTTGTATTCATTGCAGCACTATTTACAATAGCCAGACTCTGGAAACAACCAAGATGCTCTTCAACAGATGAATGGCTAAAGAAACTGTGGCACATATACACAATGGAATATTATGCAGGGACTGGAGAGATGGCATGGAAGTAGAGCATTTGCCTTGCATGCAGAAGGATGGTGGTTCAAATCCCAGTATCCCATATAGTACCCGAGCCTGCCAGGAGCAATTTCTGAGCGTAGAGCCAGAAGTAACCCCTGAGCGCTGCTGAGTGTGACCCAAAAAAACAAATAAACAGAAAATAATAAATATTATGCAGCCATCAGGAGAAATGAAGTCATGAAATTTTCCTATACATGGATGTACATGAAATCTATTATGTTGGGTGAAATAAGTCAGAGGGAGAGAGATAGACACAGAATAGCCTCACTCATCTATGAGTTTTAAGAAAAATAAAAGATATTTTTATAATAATTCTCAGAGACAATGGAAATGAGGGCTGAAAGGTTCAGCTCATGACATGAACCTCTGCTATTGGCATATTAGCTCATCAGCCCAGCTTCACAGATCCTCAAAGTCATAGATCATGAAGTCATTTATGCAGCCATGCAACAACCCCCTAATTTTAATACTGACTTCCCAATATGAACACACCAAATTAGATGTGAAATTATTGCAGAAGGCAATTAATTAGCAATATGAAGCTTAGTAGACCTTCATATAATGAAATAATTTGCTGGATATGACAATTTTCCCAATTTTTCTTTTAATAAAATTTTTAAAAATAATTTTATTATCATTTAAATGCACCAAGAAATATAAAGTAACTTATTCACACCTGCCAAGGGGCAGGCTTCAGAAAAGCTGGGAAACTTGTGATTCTACTGATGGTGGAATAGATATTCAAATATTACATGCCAGAAATAGCTATCATATGAACAACTGTAAACCATGGTGTCTAAAATAAAGTAATTTAATATTTTAAATGAAAATAAATGTTAGGCATGGAGAACTGTACCCACCACTGATGTCAGTTCTGAGCTTTTTAGACATTTAGTACAATTTTCGTGTAGTGATAAGCATATAATTGCTATCATTATTATCATAACTAGCAGCATTATAACCATCTTTGTTACTTTAGTTACTACCTAGTCAAAGCATATTCTGTGTCAGAAAGTAGGCTGAATTTACGAGTATAAATGATTCACAGCATTTCTTGATTATTATTATACCAAATACCTATTTATTTGTGTTTGGAGAGATGCAAAAACATTGAACTCAGCATAACCAGTGTTCAAGGCCAGCATCTTATCTGCTGTATCACTGTGAATCCCTCTCAAGTTCATCTGTCATAAACCTGGACCTGTGTTGAAGACTATAGTCCTCAATTCTATCCTATCCTAAGTGAGATTCTTCTTTTTTTTTTTTAGTTTTATTTAAACACCGTGATTACAAATAGGACTGTAATTGGGCTTCAGTTACCAAAATAACTCCCCCTTCACAGTGCAATATTCCCACCACAAATGCCTCCATCTCCCTCCTCCCACACCCCTGCCTCTTTTCGAAATAGACATTCTACCTCTCTCGTTCATTAACATTGTCATGGTAGTTCTTAGTGTATTATTTCTCCAACTGCACTCACACCTCTTTGAGGTGAATTTCATATCATGAGCCAGTTTTTTCAGCCCTCATCTCTGGGCATTATCACAATAATGTCTTTAATTTTTCTTAAAACCCATAGAAAAGTGAGATGATTCTGTATTTCTCTCCCTCTAATTTATTTCATTCAACATAATAGTTTTCATGTTCATCCATATATAAGAAATTTCATGACTTCATCTCTCCTGACGACTGCATAATATTCCATTGTATATATATATACCACAGTTTCTTTAGCCATTCATCTGTTGAAGGGCATCTTGGTTGTTTCCAGAGTCTGGCTATTGTAAATAGTGCTGGGATGAATATAGATGTGAGGATGGGATTTTTGTATTGGATTTTTGTGTTCCTAGGATATATCCCTAGGAGTGGTATAGCTTTCTCTGCAACTAGTGGTATGAACCTATAGTTTTTTTTTTGATATGGTATATTATGATGATTGATTTATGTATGTTAAACCATCATTGCATTCCTGGAATGAATCTTACTTAGTCCTGGTGTATGACCTGCTGGATGAGGCATTGAATCCTATTTGCCAAAATTTTGTTGAGGATCCTTGCAACTGTGTTCATCAGAGATATTGGTATGCAGTTTTCTTTTATTGCAACATTTCTGTCTGATTTTGGTATCAAGGTGATGTAATCTTCATAAAAGCTATTTGGAAGTGTTCCTGATTTTTTAATTTTATGAAAGAGCCTGAAAAAGGTTGGTAGCTGTTTGTCTAAAAAGGTTTGAAAGAATTCATTAGTGAATCCATCTGGGACTGTGATTTTGTTTTTGAAAAGACTTTTTTGGTGTGTGTTTTTTGGGTCACACCCAGCAGTGCTCAGGGGTTTTTCCTGGCTCCGTGCTCAGAAATTGCTCCTGGCAGGCACGGGGGTCCATATGGGACGCCGGGATTCAAACCAATGACCTTCTGCATGAAAGGTAAACACCTTACCTCCATGCTACCTCTCCGGCCCCTAGGACGACTTTTGATTGCTCTTTTAATATTCATTAGTTAAGGGTCTATTTAGATATGCTAGATCATCCTGGTTTAACTGTGGAAGGTTGTAGGAGTCCAAGAATTTATTCATTTCTTCCAGGTACATATTTTTCGTGGCATAGTTTCTCAAAGCAGTCTCTGATTACCTTTTGAATCTCTGCAGTATCTGTAGTGATCTCACCCTTTTTATTTCTAATCCTATTTATTAAGTTTCTCTCTCTGTTTTTTTGTGAGTTTTGCTAGTGGTTTATCGATTTTGTTTATTTTTTTAAAGAATCAACTTTTTCTTTCGTTGATCTTTTGAATTTTTTTATTTCCATTTTATTGATATCTGCTCTAAGCTGAAATCATTTCCTTCAGTCTACCTATCTTCGGTTCCTTTTGTTGGTCATTTTCTAATTTTAAAAACTGTATCATTTGTTTCTAGAAATGTTTTGATTTCCTCTTTGATTTCATCTCTGACCAAATGGTTGTTCATCAGTGTGCTATTTAATTTCCAGGTGTTAAAGTTGTCCTTCTTTGACCCTTTGTAGTTCACTTCTAATTTTAGTGCCATGTGGTCTGAAAAGGAAGTCTGTACAATTTATATCCTTTTGACTTTATGGAGATATATTTTATGGGCCAGCATGTGGCCTATCCTGGAAAATGACTCATGTGCATTGGAGAAGAATGTGTATTCAGGATTTTAGGGATGGAGTGCCCTATATATAACTACTAGTCTACTTTCTTCCATTTCTCTTTTCAAAGCTAGTATATTATTGTTGAATTTCAGCCTGGTTGACCTATCAAGGGATGACAGGACAGTGTTGAGGTCTCTTACTATTATTGTATTGCTATTGATATCTTCTTCCAGATTTGTCAACAATTGTATTAAATATTTTGCTGGTCCCTCATTGGTTGCATATATGTTTAGGAGAGTGATTTATTTTTTTAATTATTATTGTGACCAAAGTGCATTACAAATCTTTCACTGCATCATTTATGGTACATAGAGACAATGAATGAGGGACATTCCCACCACCAGTGCTGTCCTCCCTCCACCCCTGTTCCCAGCATGTATCCCATATCTCCCTCCGTTACCCCCAGAATGCTAGTGCAACTGGTCTCCACTTTACAGCTTGTTGTAGATTGAGCAACCATTCCTGTGGGCGACCAAGCACCCACCGTTTCTGTGAAGAAGCTTACACCCAACAGCCGTCTTCTTGCTTTGCTGGCAGTTGTGGTTTTTTGCCCCTGAGCTAACAGGAAAAGCAGCATGTTTAAATTTGGCCCTTGCAACAGGAACTCATGTTCCATTTGTTATTTGCCCTGGGGACTTAAACCCTCTTCTACTTCTGAACAAAACATCTTTACAATGTATTGCTATGTTTCTCCACTCCCTCTTTGACCTTAAAGTTGTTTATAACATTTGCCTTTTGAAGCTAGTTCCTGTAACTGAAACCAGATGTCCTGCTTAGATAAGGAAGTCCTATGATCTGTTCCTCCCCCACTGTTGCAATCCAGCTTCCTGCCTTGTACCCCAGAAAAACAAGTTAGCCGTATTTGCCTTGTGAGGAAGAAATGTTATCATTGGATATTTTCTATGTACCTGGCCAAATGTGATTGGCTAAGTGATGCTTCCTGCTTTTCGTGAAACCTCCCCTAATTGCTAGGGGATAAAATACCCAGCTTTTTCCTGAATAAACGCTCTTGAATGGCAACTGTCATCTTGAGTCTTTCTTATTAACCTCTCCTAATTCGGTTTGTAGGTGCTGGGTGATTCAGGCCATTTGCGAATAATTTGGAGATGTCCTCTGGCTGTTCCCTGGGTTGAGAGAAACTGCTGGCCGGAATTCTCTCCCCTTAGGGGAAGCTTCCAAGGGCATTTTCACATTCCACCATCATTGGAGATAAAAAGGATAAGAAATAAGGGAGAGAAAGAATTTGGTAACAACTACCAAAAAAAGAGAGGAAAAAAATGGAAGAAAAAAGAAAAAAAAATGCAACCGACAAATAAAAATAAAAATAAATCACCAAATAATAACCACAGAGTGAAAAAGAAAGAGAAAAGTGGAAGAAAAAAGAGAAGAAAAATAAAGTCAAAAACTAACAAATCAAAACAAAACAAGAAAAAGTAGAGGTGCTAGAGTAGCAGGGTTTGGCTTCCTCACATTTTTTTTTTTTTTGCATAGGCACAGTAAGCATTGGGGAAGAAAGGGAATTCCCGTGGCCTAAGAGATTCAGGATTCAGGGTTTCTCCATCCTTGAAGCATGCCATTATGGGATCAACCCCTGGCTCCATATATACTCATTACCCCATCCCAAAGGCTTTTTTGTGGTGCCAGGAAACTTTCCTCTCAGTTGTGTGTGAGAAAATCAAGCCACTATAGTTAGCGATCTTGGTATTTGTGCAGGTTATAGGGCAGGGTCTAGGATACGGTTCTAGTGGTTCCCATCAATCATTGTCGTGTTCAGTCTGTTTTTGTTCAGTCCCTAAGCCGAAGCCTAGGATATTATGGATCCAAAGGCTCTGCTCAGTCTCTGTTGTCCAAGTTCGGCCTCTGCAATAAGACAACTTGTTATTGTTGTTGGAGTCCTGGGCTACAGCCTAGGGTAGGGTTTCTCTTATTGGTCCCAAGGTAAGTTCTGTTCAGTCAGGGTTGTCAAAGTCAGTTTTCTGTTGTTGGTGCTCTTATTTTTCACAGTTCAAAAGACGATACCTCTTCTGATTTCCATTTATTGTTAGGTTATGTGATAGGACAACCTGGTCTTAGGTCAAGTTGTCCTTTCCTCATTGTCATATCAAAATTGGCACAAGTTGGTGCCAGAGCAGTGTTATAAATCTCCCAATGGAGCTTAGTTCCTGGTGGTGTTGCCTGGAGCTGTATCAGTTCTACATCTGGGATCTGGGGTTAGGGATTGGATTAACACTGTCCAATCTCTGGGAGACTGCGTTGTATCCACATGACACATGTTCAGGATGGGAGGCACCCTTCTGCTATAAAAAGTGTGAGTTCTTATTCCTAGAAGATAAGATCTTGTTTCTGTATCTATGGTTTTCCCTTTTTTTACTGTGCCCATACAAAAATGTATGGTGTCATACTGTGTTGCTGGTGCTATTCTGGGTAAGGATGACAGGCTGTACTCACAGTCTCTGTGGTCTGGTTTTGATCTGAGCTTTTATCTCAGTCAAGGCTTTTTGTACCAAGCAGCACCAAAAATGGTAAAGTTAGAGAAAAAATGTATATATTAAAGTAGAACAAATTAATAAAACTGAGTTAAAAAGAAAAGGAATTTGAATGATACAAGTGGTGGAGGAAGCTGCCTGTATATTTAAGAATACACATCTTAAGATGTATTATTATACAGGTATTGAGCATCCATAGGCAATATAAGACTCCCAATTAGGTCTTTTGATATATTCTTGTGGGGAGTAAAAGCCAAGGTACTTTTTGATTCACAGGCCTTGGAATTGAGTTTGAGACATGCTTTGTGGCATTACGGGACCCTATAGTGTTCTTGAGCTGGGGGTTTTGCTGAAGCTGATTCCTGTATAATGCAACAGTACACGATGTTGTGGGGGTGAGAAGGGCCATCAAGCATGAGTCAGCAGGCATGCTGGTTGTAGTTCTTTGCCAATGCATGAGAACGGGGACCCAGAGAATGTCTTTCACTGAGGAGCTGGAAGGTGGTCTTTTGGGGCAGGAGGTCGGTCTTGGTGCCTACCATGTTAGGAATTAAGGGTAAAGAGGTTTAAATTAGGGGAAGATAGCGAATCAGGATTGGGAGATGAGGGGGTAGAAGAGACACAGGGGTAGGGGAGAGGTAATACATGAAAGGGGCTATATACAATATGTGTGTGTGTGTGTGTGTGTGTGTGTGTGTGTGTGTGAGAATTGTTTATGGTTTCAGCTTTAAAGATCGATTTGAGTGTTATCATCCAAATCTTTGGCATTCCGTTTCCATTCCTAGGAACCACCTAGAAAAAAAGAACAGTTCTAGATAATGCTTTAAAAGTATATTTGCGACTGCACAGTTTTGAAACTGAGTATTAGTAAGAAAAGACACCGTTGCAGGGGGTCCAGTATGCATGGAGGAGGGGTTTCCCTCCTCCCCCTTTCCCCAGACACCAGTTGCCAGACCTGGCCCTGAAGGCCAGTCTGACATGGGGCATCTCGGTCTCCTGGACCAACTGGTCAGCCCAGGAGGCCTTTGGCCAGCTGTCTGCCCAGATTCCCAGCCATACTAGTAGAAGAGGAGCAGGAGTCCTGGCTTGTTGGCTCTTCTGGGTCTAGCTGTAGCCTCCCTCTCCAGTTTGAAAATACATGAGGTAGGAGTTTCACTCATCCCCTTCCCCCCAGAGCTCAGTTGCCAGACCTGGCCTTGAAGGCCAGCCTGGCTTGGGTGGGGGGGTCAGTCTCCTGGACTAAGTCGCCAGCCCAGGAGGCTTTTGGCCAGCTGTCTGCCCAGATTCCCAGCCATGCTAGTAGAAGAGGAGAGAAATCCTAGCATGTGGGGTCTTCTGGATCCAGCTTCAGCCTCCTCTAGGAGAGTGTTTTTCTTCTTGCTGTACATATACTTTGATTAGGCGAAATAACCATCTTTGTTCCTTATAACTTTTCTGAGTCTAAAGTTTGTGTCATCTAATATAATATGACCACTCACCAGCTTTTTAATGGGAGTTATTTGCTTAGATGATTTTTCTCCAGCCTTTAACTTTGAGTTTATGTTTGTTCTGACTATATAGATGTGTTTCTTCTAGGCAGCAGAATGTTGGACTCAGCATTTTGATACATTTTGCCACTCTGTCTCTCTTAACTGGTGCATTTAGTCCATTGATGTTAGAAAGATTATTGTCATGTGATTTGATGTCATCTTAGTGTAGATGTTTGTTGTGTCTGTTGGTCTGCCTTGTTTTAAATTAGACCTATCAATTTTTCTTTTGAGTCTGGTTTTGAGTCTCTAAAGTTCCTGAGCTGCTGTTTATCTGTGAAGCTATGTATACTTCCTTCAAACCTGAAAGTGAGTCTGGCTGGGTGCAGTATTCTAAGCGAAGCATTCATTTCATTGAGTTTTGTCACTATATCCCACCACTGTCTTCTAGCCTTAAGGGTTTCTTGTGACAGGTCTGCTGTAATTTTAAGGATGCTCCTTTGAATGATATTTCCCTTTTTGATCATGCTGCTTTCAGTATTCTATCCCTATCTGTGAGATTTGTCATTGTGACTAGGATGTGCTTGGGGTGCTTTTCTTTGGGTCTCTTTTAGCTGGTCCACTTTGAGCATGCAGGATTTGGTTCCATGCCATCTTTAGCTCTGGGAGTTTCTCTGTAATGATATCCTTGACTATTGATTCTACCTGGAGACTTTCTTTCTGGATCTCTGGGGCTCCAATGATTCTTATGTTGTTTCTGTTGAACTTGTCAAGGACTTCAATTTTCATCTGTTCACATTCTTTGAGTACTTTTTATTGTTTTATAGTTTGCTTTAAGGTTCTTTTACAGTCTCTTCTGCTGTGTGGATTTGCTCTGCATCTCATCTTCCAGCTTGCTGATTCTGTCTTCAGCTGCTGTTATTCTGTTGGAGAGACTTTCCATTGATTTTTTTATTTTATCTACTGAGTTTTTCAGTCCTGTTATTTCAGTTTGGGATTTTCTAATTTCTATCTTTGTGTTGTGTTCAGCTTGATCTATTCTTTCTTTGAGTTCTATGAGCATCCTCCATATTACTCCATATTACTACTCTAAACTTCTTGTCTAAGAGGTAACTATGTGATTGGTACTTTCTGGATCATCAGAGCTGCTTTTCTTCATTCTCTATGCATGCTGTTGTCCTGCATTGTTTCCCTGTTGACATGATTTTAGCATGGCAATTACTGAGTGTTGTGGTAGGGTTCATGAGCTAGGAGATGCCTGTGGCTACCTAATCGACACAGAGAGGCTGCACTCCTCCCTGCTTCTTTGTTTCCTGTCCAGCAAACCTTGATAGTATTAAGTTCGCTGTGCTCTTCTTCAGCAGTCTCCTGCAGGGATCTGGAAGCCCTATTCTTATTTCTTCAGAAAGAGAGCTAAGACTCACAAAGAATGTACATTATTTTTAAGGTAGTTTTGTTTTGTTTCTTTCATTCATTGAAAAACAGTGAGTTGAGAGACGGACCCCGGAGAGATAGCACAGCAGCGTTTGCCTTGCAAGCAGCTGATCCAGGACCAAAGGTGGTTGGTTCGAATCCCGGTGTCCCATATGGTCCCCCGTGCCTGCCAGGAGCTATTTCTAAGCAGACAGCCAGGAGTAACCCCTGAGCACCGCCGGGTGTGACCCAAAAACTAAAAAAAAAAAAAAAACAGAAAGAAAAGAAAAACAGTGAGTTATAAAGTAGCAAGTTATTCATAATAGAATTGCAGGTATACAATATTCTTTTTTTAATTTTTATTTTTAATTATGAGAACAAAGATGCAAAGAAAGAGGACAAGGTAACATTACAGTGGAAGGACAATCACCCATAAACAGAATTCTCAGAAGAAGTCCCCTTGCTGATATCTTAACTTTGAACTTTCAGAACGTTAAGATAAATAAAACAGAACCCATATACAATTACTTTGTCCCTCAAGTCCCCAGATTGCAATACACCATAATATTTCTTAGCAGCACACAAAGCAATGTAAATCCATAAAACTTATATAACCCCTTAAACATTAAAGGCATAGCATTTTTTTTACATTTCCATGCACATGCACATTAGTTTAAGTTAACCTCAAAAGTTTAAGTGGATTAGAGTCAAAGGAGCACAGTAAAAATGGTGTTAGAGTGGCAATTATTGTTTGCATAGGCCCACCAAAACATGGGGGGACATGAAAAGGAAAAAACTTGGCCTAAATACAAGGAGACCATACCCCTGAAGTTTCCTGGCATAAGACCAACTCTAGGCTCCAGGCAAGCTAGTTTGTCCAATCCAAGACATTGTCTGTAGTGGCAACACACTTATTTTTCACACAGTCACACATATGCTAATATGGTATCATATTTCTGTATTAAAGATCCTGGAATCTGCATATCCTACATTGAAGTTAGGATGTGGAACGTCTTCCAGTTTCACCTCACAATTAAAGGGCATGCAGAGAGCCCTGTCCTGTAAGCAGGTCATTGATGTTCTTAAGTCATCTCAGTGTTAAGAGAAATCTCTTTTGAGCAGGTCAATGTCAGAGCAGTGGTAGGGTCTTCCCTGGTAGAGGATTGCTTCCAGGTAATGTTATAGACAAACTTGGATGTTTTGTGGATGGCTTCCCTGGTTCAGGGGTGAATGGAGAATGCCCATTCTTCTGACTCCTGTGCCAGGTCATTATAGCAATGTTCAGGGTGGAAGGTTCCATTGCACTACAAGATTTGTGTGTTCCAATCTCCATTAAATAAGATCTTATTTGTATGTATAGTATTTTCCCATTTTAATGTACCTATGCAAACAAGGAACAATGCCACATGGCATTATCGGCTCATATGGGGGCCATAAGAACAAGTCCAACAATCCCTATGACATGGTTCAATAATAAGCATTAAAATGGAGGACTCTTTCACCAAAATTCCTTATTGAACAGCTCACAAAGAGAAGAAAAGATAAAAAGTGGGTAGAATCATCACTGTATAAGAGAATATATAGTAAGACTTATAGCTGTCAGAGAAAAAAAACACATAAAATATTCAAAAGACATACGTGTCCATTTTATGTCTTTTGAAATACTTGGGGGTTGTTAGATCCAATGCACGACTTCGGTCCGTGATTAGGATTGTGCAGTACTGAACTTAAAAAGAGTAATGTGGGTTACTGATGGTTGGGAGGGTGAGAGAGTTTAGGAGTAAAAGTTAGCTTTGTAGGGGTGTGCAAAAGGTCAGAATACAAAATGGAGATTCTGCATATGCAAAACATACCTTATGGATAGGGAATACTCTAAATATATATTGAACATGTAGACTGGTAAGAAATTGCCAGTGACAACCTTAGTGCAACAGGGCAAATCTCAACACACCCCAAGTTAGGACCCACCATTTCTGGCCGCCTGGGCTGGCACCCAGGGAAGGCCTGGAGGTTGGGGCCAAAAGAGGGGACGGCTGGGGGCCTATCAAGGCTCCCAGCACACCCAAGCTAGGGAGAAGGCCGTCGACATGGGGTCTCTCCAAACCCCATGCTGGCTAGCTGCAGGCATATAATATTCTAACTCTAATCCATTCACCAAATCCACTTCCCTCCACCAATGTCCCCAGTTACCTCCCTGCTCCCCAACCTGTCTATGCTAGGCACTTTATTCCTTTTTTTAGTATTTTGTTCTCCTCTTGAGTGGCCACTGTTCTCCACCAATGTTGTATTGTATCCTTCCCAACTGTTGCCTTTGCCTAATTATTGAGAATAAAAAGTATTTGTCCAGGATTTCACACTAGATAGTCATAAATTAAATCAATATAGTTCTGAGAGAAGATACTGTACTGAGAAGATATAGGGAGAAAATAAATGAATCTAAGTGATAAAAGCAGTATTGTCATATTTAGATGGTCTTTACACTTACTTGGGATGGTAAACCTAACTACAGTGTCCTACAATTAGTGTTGTGTGGTGCTACAATTAGATGATTGACAATCAGAACATTTGCAGTTTGGGGAGTTGAAACAGAAAAACTCCAAAACACTAGGCAAAACAAGTCTTTCAAAAATGTCATGTAACACATCTTTTTAAGAAAAGGATAAGATTGTGAACTGCTGAGAGCAGCAGTAGCTAATAGAACACCTGGTGTTTTTCTCCAAGGAATGTGACTGCTCTTTTTTCACAAAGTTTTTTAAAACAACTATGAATCTAAGACACAGTTTAAGGCTTTTAAATAGCTAGAGTCCCAAAAGTGAAAATTCTGCATCTTATAGTTAATGTAGAAAAAAATTGCTGGTAGAACTCTTTTCAAACACATCTCTATCTTCAGTATTCATTCAGTCAATACTGTTACATATTTTTATTATTTATATTTGTTTTGGTTTTAGAAATTTTCTTTGAGAGTGTATTTTATTTTGGTTTAGATTTTTGGCTACACCTGATAGTACTCAGGACTTACTTCTGTTTTTGTGCTAAGGGATCACTCCTTAGATAGACTTGTGGGGACTATACAGAATGCCAGGGATTGTACCAGAGAGGGCCACTGGTAAGGCAAGTACTCTAATACTCTACTATCACTTTAGCTCAACATGTATATATTTTTCTTTTTTTATGTATATATTTTTTAATGGCAACTTTCTTTTTTTAACATTTTATTTTTTAATTATATAATATATCTATTTTGGGGCCAGCGAGGTGGCGCTAGAGGTAAGATGTCTGCCTTGCAAGCACTAGCCAAGGAAGGACCGTGGTTCCATCCCCATATGATCCCCCCAAGCCAGGGGCAATTTCTGAGCTCGTAGCCAGGAATAACCCCTGAGCATCAAACGGGTGTGGCCCGAAAAACCAAAAAAAAAAAAAAAAAAGTATCTATTTAATCTCCATGATTACAAACATGTTTGTAGTAGGATTTCAGTTATAAAAAAGAACACCCCTTGGGCCCGGAGAGATAGCACAGCGGTGTTTGCCTTGCAAGCAGCCGATCCAGGACCAAAGGTGGTTGGTTTGAATCCCATTGTCCCATATGGTCCCCCGTGCCTGCCAGGAGCTATTTCTGAGCAGACAGCCAGGAGTAACCCCTGAGCACCGCCGGGTGTGACCCAAAAACAAAAACAAAAACAAAAAACAAAAACAAACAAACAAAGAACACCCCCTTCACCAGTGCAACATTTCCATCACCAAAGCCTTCCTCATCCATCCTATCCATGCCCTGCCTGTATGTGAGACAGGCATTCTATTTCTCTCACTCACTCAAGTATTTTAAAGACAAAATATTTTTCCGATTTTTTTTTGCTTCTAAAATAATATTTTCTTAGACATGGATTTCAATAAACATAAAACTCTTAGACATGTATAGGGATAAACATAAAACTCTGAAAGTATATTGAGAGCATGTTTAGGCATTACATTTTTCCTAACAACTAATATAATGTTTGGCAGAGTGAAAATAAATCATCTTTAAGGAATTATATAATTAATTATATCCATTCTAAGCAATTTTCTTACGTTTCTTAGCAATTGATATTATAAAAATCAAATATTCATTTTCCCAGGACTAATTCATATGTTCCAAATAAGATTCCACAATTTTTAATCTAATACAGTATGCTTCCTTTCTATTCTTACTTCCTTAGAGTCTTTTTCTTGCTTCTCTCAAGAGCAATCATAGTGATCAATTCTATCAGGGCTCTTATCTATGCAAAGAGCTCAGTGGCTCCCAACACATTAAGAATAAAATGTAAATTCCTTATCATGGTCTACCAGGCCTTCCCACTCCTGACTCTCTCTGACTTCGTTCTCTACCCTTCTATCAGTCAGTTTTTAATTCCTGTAACCAGCACTGGCCCCTGCTTTTTACTCTGACAAGTGAAGAAAGCTTCTGTGTCATGGATTTTGCTTTCTATTCTCCAGATTTTTGGTTTGCTGAATTTGATTTGGTTTAGGGCCATACCCAGGGCTACTCAGGGCTTACTCCTGACTCTATTTGTTCAGAGCATATTCCTAATGTGCTTCTTAGACCATATGCAGCACTGGCCTTGAATCAAAGTAGTTCCCATGCAAGGAAAGTACTTCTACTACTTGTTCCAATTCTCTGGTCCCATGCTCCACCTGCTTAGAAATCTATTCTTTAATATGTGCTGTAGCAAGTCAGCCCCTGAAGAGGTTGACTGATGGTGGGATGGAGAATGAGGCCTTTTTCTTCCAGCTCGGAGCACGCGTCTGCCACCCTGTCTAGCCCACGGTTCTGAGGTGAAACGGCGGGTAAACAGCTCGCAGTCAGGCTCGTGGAAATATTCGCTTTATTCGGAGGACAAAACTGAAGTCCAAAGACTCAGCTTCAGTTCCAGCCAGCCAAAGCCCTGGCCTTCCACAGACCCCTGTTTTTATACTCCAGAGTCAGGTCCCACCCAATGGTGGGATCAGATACCAACCAATGGTGGAAGCAGAATCAGGTCCTACCCTAGGGTGGGGGCAGAATGCCAGGTCACACCCTAGGGTAGGGCACAATCACCTAATCAGTTTAGGGTGAGCAACATAGTAATCCCCCAAAATATTTACATACACAACAATGTGCATTATTCTTACCTCAATTCTTTTTTTTTGGTGAATATATTATTTATTGATTAAATTTTAATGAGATAAAGAATATGGTGCTTCTTTTTCCACTAATCTCTATGAATAAGTGTTATATCAATTCTTTCAAAACTCATGGGAATGCCTCCTCAAGAAGGGTAGTCATCTGACAAATCTTTCGAAAATAGTGCTACATATCACCACACTTTATTGTTTTGTAGCTTTGTTTTCTTTACAGCAGTAATCCTTACCTGATATTTGAAATGTTTATGTATTTATGTCTCTTCTAAAATACAGGAGAATGGGCACAATGTTTGTTTATTGATGTGTCCTTGACACTTATAAGAGTGCCTTACATATAGTAGGTGCAAAAAACAATATGGTGGGGCCGGGCGGTGGCGCTAAAGGTAAAGTGCCTGCCTTGCCTGCGCTACCCTTGGACGGACCGCGGTTCGATCCCCCGGTGTCCCATATGGTCCCCCAAGCCAGGAGCAACTTCTGAGCACATAGCCAGGAGTAACCCCTGAGCATTACCGGGTGTGGCCCAAAAACCAAAAAAAAAAAAACAATATGGTGAATTATTGAGTTCAAATATCTGGCATATTTGCTCTGCATAATTTAATGTTTTATAAAAAGAACATAACTATCCAATCACAAACATCTCTTTGGTATTTCCTTTACACCTCATACTAGAAATTATTTTGGGATATAGAGAGGAAAGACACACACATCTTTTAAGAGGACCCATTCCCCAAACTTTTTTGGGCTAAGGGTGGGGCAAAATTTAAACACTTTCTATGAATTACTATCAGCAATGTACAGACTATAACACTGCACAGGAGAAAAACATTCCGTTCACCATGACAGAATGAAAAATGCTCCATGGAGAGTTCAGAATAATTTAGGTTTAAAGTAATTTAAGAACACTGGGAAGTCACTGTATAAATAAGTATATGGTCCCAGGGCAGATTCTGGTAAGTTGAGATCATTTAATGTTATTTAACATGACTAGATTATAAAGGTACAGGGGCACCAAAATAAGGCAATATTTCTGTGTTGAGAATTGAAGCATTATAAAAAAGCAGGAGCAGATATGTTATTTCACATTTTATGGACACGGGGATTTATACTAAGCCCAAAGACTACTCCTTGAGTTTCACAATAGACACATTACACTATAAATTTAAAAAGAGATGAACTACATAAAATGTAGTGCTACTGCCAGAAATGCCATATTCTGAACATATTTCCACATACAAGTAAGACCTAAAAGAGAATTCAAAATAAAGCAATTGATTGAAGCTATTTGACTTGACTGATAAAAACAATTTGATTCATTGGGATAGGATGTTGGCAGTTTTGCTCTTGTTTTCTGTCCATGTAACTATAATACGTTCACTTATATTCTCCAATCTTATAACACCACTTCTCTATATAGGTCTGATTTCTCTTAATTCAATGTACCTCTGGTGATACTAAACAATAATTATTTGTTGATTCTTCTGGAAATTATTTCATAGTTCTAAACTCTGCCTTTGCCCTGTTCTTAACAAAGAAAAACAGTTCCATCATAGATAAGGACTGCCACTGACAAATTGGCTTTTCACATCACTTTGGTCCTGAACTACAGGCCAGCTGGCTATTAATCTTTCAATCACTGGTATTTAGAGAATTCATCAGTTTACTTGCTTGAAGTGGAAGGCCCATGCCCGAAATCTAGGGCATTGGATAGATGTGAGTCTGGAAGCAAATGCTGACACAGGAAATAATCCATACATGGTTAAAAAAAAAAAAAGTTCATAAACTCCCACACACAACCTTTCTTCTGCTCCTAAGAAACAGACAGCTCAGAGGTGGAAAACTAAAACTGCAAGCGTTTTTTTCCCCTCAGACTAGAGTCTTTGTTAGCAAGTGCCAGATCATGCCCTGGGGTGAAGAAAAGGTAGTCTAAAGCACCAACACAAAGGATGCTTCCAGCCAAATATGTTTTCGACAAATAAGTATCAAGCTTATCCTGAATAAAATGAATTCAACATCTTCCCCTTTTTTGACTTTATAGAAAAAAATTGCAGAAATATGAGGTTAAAATAAAGTAATTCACATCCCAAGGTTCTAAGAAAACTGCAGATACTTCTAACTAAAAGATAGAGGGGTGGCAATATTTTGCATAGGTGCAGCAAAAGTTGGAAAAATAGAAAGAAAAAACTTTGGCCTAAAGATAGTGTGTCCCTACCCACAAAACATCCTGACATAAGACTAAATACAGGTTCTGGGCATACTAATTTATGAAACCCAAAAGTCTTTCTTTGTGGTCCCAGGAAAGGTTTTTCTCAAACACAGTTGTTACCATCAGTCTTCAGTAATTGAAGATCTTGGCGTTAGCACAAATCCTATGTCAAAGTCAGAATATCTAGAGGCATTCCTGGTTTCATCTCACTGTTAGGTGACGAGGCAGAAAAATCTGCCTTCATAGTAAGTCATTGGTGATTTCTAAGTTGTAGTCAGAGTAGCACGTGAGCCCACACTGGGGCAATTAGGTGCCAAGGCAGTTCCAGAGCTGTACAGGTAGAAGGTAAATTTTTGGCATAAGTTCAGAAAACTGTGCTGGACCCGAAGATGGGACCGAAGGTTCAGGGATGATAGGCTGATATCTGAATGACTAAAGCCTAAGTCAAGTCACTATAGCAAATGTTCAGGATAAAGGCACCTTGTAAAAAAAAAAAAATGTTTGGAGTTCCCATCCCAAATGGATAAAAACTCCACTTTGTATCTAATATTTTTTGATTTTAATGTGCTTATGCAGTAATAACAGTGCTACAGGATACTATAGGAGCCTAAAATAATAATAATAATAATAATAATAATAATAAATAATAATAATAAAGCAAGGGTACTATCTTCTACAGATTCCAAATAGCAAATCTAAAAAGAATGAAGTGCTCAATTTCCAGTTGTTTGAGGAATCTCCATCTTGCTTTTCATAAAGGCTGGACTAGATGGCTTTTCCACCAGCAGTAAATGAGAGTTTCTTTCTCCCCACATCCCCACCAGCACTGATTGTTTTTGTTTTTGTTTTTTTTTGTGATGCGTGTCAGTCTCTGTGGCATTAGATGGTACCTCATTGTTGTTTTGATTTGCATCTTCCTGATGATTAGTGGTGTGGAGCATTTTTATGTACTTTTGGCCATTTGAATTTCTTCTTTGTCAAAGTGTCCATTCATTTCTTCTCCCCCTTTTTTGACCCAGTTATACCACTCCTAGGGATATACCCTAGGAACACAAAATATACTACACAAAAAATGCCTTTAGCACACCTATATTTATTGTGCAGCACTATTTACAAAGCCAGAATCTGGAAACAACCCAGGTGCCCAACAACAGACATGTGGCGAAAATAACTGTGGTATATATACACAATGGAATACTATGCAGCTGTCAGAGAAAATGAAGTCATAAAATTTTTCTATATTGATGCCATGGAAACTATTATGTTGAGTGAAATAAGTCAGAGGGAGAGAGATAGACACAGAAGAGTCTCACTCATCTATGGAATTTTAGAATAATAAAAGACATTATTGTACTAATACCCAAAGACAAGAGAAGAGGGCTAGAAGAACTGGCCAAGATATGAAGTTTACCTCAAAAAATGGTAAGTGCAGTTAGAAAAATACCTACACTAACAACTATTATGACAATGGCAATGAATGAGAGAAGGAGAATGCCTATCTCGAATACAGGCAGGGGGCAATTTGTGGGCTCATTGGTGGTGGGAAGGTTGCACTGGTAAAGGGAAGTATTCTTTTTTTATAACTGAAACCCAATTACTAGCATCTATGTAATCATGGTGCTTAAATAAAGATATCATAAAAGAATAAAAAACTGTCACGGGAAAATAAATAAAATAAATATCAATTACCTTAGAGAAAGTACAATTTCTAATGGTACCATATCACATAACCTTAATACAAGAACCATATTAAAATTTTTAAAAAAATGTAAAGAAAAATGAAGAGAATGGGAGAGCTATAACTACATAATAAATATGCAATAAAGAACTATACATACTAAAGAAATACATTTAAGAAATATACAAAGAAGGTATACATATCTCCTATAAATCTTTTTAAATAGTCTGAAGGGAGGATAAATTTTGAATCACAATTTCAGTTGGTAACGTGGTTTGTGATGTCTGATCTCTTTTTGTAGATGATATGAGGATATGCATCGAAAACCCTAAAGAGTCCACAATAAAACTCCTAGAAACAATAAACCAAAACAGCAAAGTGGCCAGATACAAAATTAATACACAAAAGACAATAGCATTCTTCTATACAAATAATGAAGCCAAGGAGAAAGACATTAAGAAGTCAATTCCATTTAAAATAGTATCTAAAAATATCAAATACCTAGGAATCAACTGGACAAGAGAAGTGAAAGACCTGTACCATGAAAACTTCAAAATACTTCAGAAAAAAATTGAAAAGAACCTAAGGAAATGAAAGAATATCCCTGCTCATGGGTAAGAAGAATCAACATAATAAAAATGACTATCTTAACTAACCTACCATATAGATTCTACACAATCCCTATCCAATTTTTTAAGGAATTGGAACAATCCTTAAAGATCATATGGAACCATAAAAGACCTAGGATAGCCAAATATATACTTAAAAACAAGAAACTTGGTGGCATTTCTTTATCTATCCTAAATCTTTACTATAAAACCATAGTGATCAAAATAGCATGGTACTGGAACTGACAGAGTCTCAGATCAATGGGTCAGAATAGAATATCCAGTGGCTACATCTCAAATATATGGTCAGCTAATATTTGACAAAGGAGTCAAGAAATAGAACACAGACAGTATTTTCAACAAATGATTTTGGAACAACAGGATAGCACCTGTAAGAAACTAAAGATTAATCCATACCTCACACCTTACACAAAAATCAACTCAAAATGGATTAAAGACCTGGAAAATTAGGCCCAGAACTCTAAAGTTCATTGGTGAAGAAAAATAGGCAGAACACTTCAAGACTTATACCTCAAAAATGTCTTGATGACAGGATGCCAATGGCAAGAGTTATAGTGTCAAACCTAAATAAATGGGACTACACTCAAACTAAAAAAGGCATTGTATGTTGAAACTGGTTAAAGCTAGAAGACAGCTAATAGAATGGGAAAAAATTTTGCACTTAACACATCAATAAAGGATTTGATATCTAGGATATACAAAGCTCTCAGAAAGATTAGCTCTACAAAACTAATACAGCCATAAAAAATGGGGAGAAATAAATGAATAGACACTTCTGCTCAACAACTTAGGGAAACATCTGGATTGGAAACATGATAGTGGGAGATTTCAACACCTCATTATTGCCACTAGACGGATCCACTTGGCAGAACACTAACAAAAACATAGAACCCTAGATGAGAAGCTAGAAGAATTAAGATTATTAGATTTATAAAGTCCCTTTCATTCTCAAAAAGCCGAATACACATTCTTCTCAAGTGCACATGGAACTTTCTTTAGAATAAATCTCATTCTAGGACACAAGTCTAACCTACATAAAGTCACAAATATAAGAATTATACCAAGCACTCTGTCAGAACACAATGCCACAGAGATCAAGATTGACTGAAAGAAGACGTAGAGAAAAATTTAAGACCTGAGACTAAATAACATGTTGCTTAATAATAGTTTTACCAAAGAGAAAATAAAAGAAGAAATAAAGAGATTCCTATAAATTAATGATAATAAAGAAACAAATTGCCAAAAGCAGCAATTAGGGGAAACTCATAGCAATATAGGACTACATTAGGAAATAAGAAAATGACAGAATCAACAACCTACAGGAACAACTTAAACATATGGAAAACCAACAGCAGAGAAATCTAAATACAAGCAGAAGAAAAGAAATAATAAAAATCAGAGCAGAAATCAATAATACAAAACAAAGAAAACAATGCAAAACATTAATGAGATAAGGAGATGGTGGTTTTTTTTTTTGAAAGAATAAACAAGACAGAAAAGCCACTGACAAGACTCATAAGGAAGAAAGGGGAAAATACTCAAATAAATTGGATTATCAATAAAAGGGGAGAGATTCCAATAGAACTTCAAGAAATCCAAGACATCGAAAAGCTTAAATTATAAAAACAAACAAACAAACAAAAAAAACTTTATTAATTTAAGCTAGAGAACCCAGAAGTAATGGAAAATTTTCTGGAAAAAATATCATCCCTGGATACTTAATGAGGAGGAAGTGGAAGCCTAAACAGGCCAATAACAAGTAAGGGAATTGAAACAATAAATAAAAAACTCCTCAAAAATAAAATTCCAGTACAAGACGGGGTTTACAGGTGAAATTGATCAAGCAGTCAGAGAAAAGTTACTACCATTGATCCTTAGACTCTTTTTGTTTGTTTGTCTTTTGTTTGGGGGTCACACCTGGTGACACTCAGGGTTTACTTCTGGCTATATCTATGCTCAGAAGTTGCCCCTGCGTTGGGGGACCACGTGGGACTTCAGAGGATCAAATCGTGGTCCATCCTAGGCTAGCACATGTGAGGCAGATGCTTTACACCCTGCACCACCATTCTGGTCCCTGATCCATAGACTCTTACAAAACATCAAAAAGATGTGAACTCTCCCTAGTACATACTATAAAGCTAATATTATGCTCATTCCCAAAGCTGAAAAAGATACCACCAAGAAAGAAAACTACAGACCAATCTCACTAATGAACATGGATGCAAAAATTCTTAAAATCTTAGTAAACCAAATCCAACAACACATCAAAAAGATTAAACATCACTACCAAGTGGGTTACATCCCAAGGATGCAAGAGTGGTTTAATTTATGCAAATCAATCAACATCATACACCACATCAAAAGGAAGAATAATAACCACGTGTTTATATCAGGCGATGCAGTGAAGGCATTTGACTAAATCCAACACACATTCATTATGAAAACTGTAGCAAAATAGTTGTGAAAGAAACCATCCTCAATATAGAAGCAGCTGTCTATAAAAATAAAACAGCTGGGACCGGAGAGGTGGCACAAGCAGCAGGGCATTGCCTTGCATGTGCTAACCTAGGACAGACCATGGTTTGATCCCTCAGCATCCCATATGGTCCCCTAAGCCAGGAGTGATTTCTGAGCGCATAGCCAAAAGTAACCCGAGTATCATCAGGTGTGGCCTAAAAAAGCAAAAACAAAAACAAAAAACACAGCCAACATTATTCTTAATGGTGAAAAACTAAAAATATTACCACTAAGTTCTGGCACTAGCAAGGATGTTCACTGTTTCCACTCTTATTCAACATAATAATTTAAATCCTAGTAACAGCAAGCAGACAAGATAACTAAACCAAAGGAATTCAAGTCAAAAAGGAGGAAGTCAAACTATCTCTATTTGCAGATAACATGACGATATACATCAAAAAAAAAAAGAGTGTACAGAAAAGCTCCTAGAAACAAACTAATACAGTAAAATGTAAGCTACAAAATCAATACACAAAAGACAGTTGCATTCCTCTATACAAATAATGACTCAGAGGAGAAAGAAATCAAACTGTCTATCAAATACCTAGAATCAACCTAACAAGAAAGGCAAGAGACCTATAACAAGAAAATTTCAAAAAGAAATTGAAGAATACCTAAGGAAATGGAAGAACATCCATGTTCATGGATTGATAGAATAAATATCATCAAAATAATCATCTAACCTAAAATACTATATAGATCCAATAGAATCCCTATTCATATTCAAACAACATTCTTCAAAGACTTAGAACCACCAATTAAAATCTTTGTGTGGAATTATAAAAGACCTAAGTTAGCTAAATCAATACTGAAAAATAAGAAACAGGGTGGCATCTCTTTACCTAACTTGAAGCTTTACTACAAAACTCTAGCGATCAAAACAGCATGGTACTGGAACAAGAGAGTCTCAGACAAATAGGTCAGAATAAATTATCCAGTGACAAACCATCAAGCATATGGTCAATTAATTTTTGACAAAGGAGGCAAGAATAGGAAGTGGAACAAAGACAGTCTCTTAAGCATATGGTTTTGGTAGAATGCCTGTCTCAATATGAGGAGGGGGAGATAGATTGGGGACATTGGTGATGGAAATGTTGCACTGGTGAAGAGGGGTGTTTATATGACTGAAATCCAACTACAATCATGTTTGTAATCAAAGTGCTTAAATGAATATATTTATTTATTTAAAATGCTTTGGAACAATTGGATAACTATGTGTAAGAATTTACACATTAATTTACAATTTAAAGATTAACCTATATCTCACACATTACAAAAAAGTCAATTTAAAGTGGATTAAAGAACTTGAGACTAGACTTAAATCCATAAAGTTCATTGAGGAAAACATAAGCAGAACACCTGAAGATTTGGACTTCAAAGAAGTCTTCAATGATAGAATGCCAATGAAAAGGGATATAGCACCAAATAAATGGAATTACAACAAACTAAAAAGTTTGTGTATGGCTAAAGAAACATGGGCTAAAATTAGAAGGCAGCTAACTGAATGGGAAAAACATTTGCATTTACCATATCAGATAAAGTGTTAATATCTAGGACCTACATAGTACTCACTAAGGTTAACTTCACAAAACCCAAAAACCCTATCAAAAATGGGGAGATTAGGGGCCGAAGCAGTGACGCAAGCTGTAAGGCATATATCTGCCTGGCGTGCACCCCCGCATGCCAGCCTAGACCTCGGTTCAATTCCCCGGCGTCCCATGTGGTCCCCTAAGCCAGGAGTGATTTCTGAGCACATAGCCAGGAGTAATCCCTGAGCATCACTGGGTGTGGCCCAAACCCCTCCAATAAAAAGGGGGAGATGAAATAAAAAAAAAAACGCACTTCTCTGAGGAAGACCAACAGATAGCCATCAGACACATGAAAAAAATGTTCATCATTTATCCTTAGGGAAATCCAAATCAAGACAACCATGAGATATCATCTTATACCAGTGAGGATGACACATATCAAAAATACTTGACTCAGTCTCTGTTGGAGAAGATGTGGTGAGAAAGGAATTCTCCTCCATTGCTGCCTTATTCAACCCCTATGAAAAACCCCTATGATATGAAAAACAGTATGGAGGGTTCTCACTAAACTCAAAATTGAGCAGCCATATGACCTAGCAATCCCCATTTTCGGTTGGTTACCCACATACAAGCCTTCTGCTCCTAATAAGCAGAGAGCTCAGAGGTGGAAAATCAAAACTGCTATTAGTTTTTCCCTGAGACCCAGGCTCTTTATCAGCAAGTGCCAGACCACATTCTGTGGTGGAGAACAGGTGGTCTAAGACACCAAACCAAAGGATGCTTTCATCCAATGATGCTTCTGACCAATGAGTAACAAGTGTATCCTGACTAGGACCAAACTCGGTTAATCCAATACTTGCTTTCAATTTCTAAAATAGAACCCTTTTTCCTTTTCCTCAACATAATCTCCCACATCTGTTGTATAAATGCATTAAGCAATTTATAGTAAATTATAACTATATTCTCAAAAAAATTCCAGATAATTTGTTTATAGTCAGAATGATTAGTGTGAGCACTGAGGCTATTTTGGTGAAGCAGACTCATGAGTGATCGTTGCAATCTTACAATTTCTAAGCATAAGATTTATTCTGCATTTTATTATTTGTCAAAAGTATATTTTAATATATTTAATTAAAATATATTGGGTAGAGCTAAAACTATAGTACAGTGGTAAGGTGCTTGTCTTGTACACATTCAACCTAGGTTCAATCTCTTCCACCACATATATTCTCCTGAGTCCCACAAAGTGATCTCTCATTGCATAACCAAAAGTCAGCCTAGAGTACTGCTCTGTGTGGCCTCCCCCCCCCAAAAAAAAAACAGAAAACAAAATTAAAAATAATCTTAATACTACGGTTATAGTACAGTAGATAGGCAATTTGCCATGTATGTAGCAGACTTGGGATTGATCCCTGGCATACAGTCCTGTTGTGCCCACCAGGAGTGATCCCTGAGCTCAGAGCCAGAGATAAATTCTTAGCACCACTGTGTGAGGCCCAAAAATTGGAAACCAAGTATTGAAAGATGTAAAAAGAATACAAGTGATTTTTAAAAAGAAAGTAGACCATCACGAGCATAATGATATATTATGTTACACGTAGTTGAAAAGCAGAGAGAAATATATATTTGACATAAGTGTATAACTATTACAAGGAATTAAATGACCTACTTTGTCTTTTTGATCAATTTTTAATCTTTCTCTTTCTTTGATCCCATTTCTTCAAAACCCAAGATGTAGCATTACTTTCATCATTATATCCCAAAGCTGCCTGGTCTAGTTAGCACTACTTATGCAGTGCACATAGAATCAGAGACATTTGAAATTTATGAAATTATTCCTTACCCTTCATTATTATGCTCTTCATTGGGATGTTTTCAAAACACAAAACATTAATTTTCTTTTTTTTTTTAAATTTTTGGGCCACACCTGCTGACACTCAGGGGTTACTCCTTGCCGTGCACTCAGAAATTGCCCCGGTTTGGAGGACCATATGGGATGCTGGGGGATCAAACTGCAGTCTGTCTTGGGTCAACTGCGTGCAAGGCAAATGCCCTATGGCTTCTCCATTACTCTGGCCCCCAAAACATTATTTTTCATTTTGTCATCATATTGTTTATTTTTTATTCACTTAAAAATTTATTACATCTGCCTATATTCCAGGTGCTATAGCAGGAGATGGAAAAACAAGTACAAATTCCTGCTGTTTGGAATTTAAATTACAGTTACAAATGTTTAAGATAAGAAATTTGTATATTCAAGTATTCAGAGAAAAATAGGAAACACACAGATTGTGACACTCTAGTCAAGACATTAACTTGTGTTCTGTATACTGAGAATTCTATTCCCATGTAAAGCTAAGATATTTCCCATGCAGAGATAGAAAGAGAGGGATCCACACTAAAGAATCACTCTGGTAGCAGTGTAAGGAAATCAAAGATTACTAGACAAAGCAGAAGCCAAGATGACAATGAATTGGATGAAGAAAGCAGAGAGCAGATAATCAGGTAATAGCTGAATTGAATTTTTTTAAATATGGACATAACAGATTTGCTATTTGTAGAATGAGGTATATAGACAAGTCAATAGTTTTTTTGCTTTGTTTTGTTTTGTTTTTGAGCCACACACGGTAATGATCAGGGATTACTCCTGGTTATGCGCTCAGAAGTTGCTCCTGGCTTGGGGGACCATATAGGATACCGGGGGATCGAACCGCGGTCCATCCTAGGCTAGCGCTGGCAAAGCAAACACCTTACCTCTAGCGCCAATGCGCCGGCCCCTCCTTTTTTTATATATATGAATGTTTCACAAAAATTATCACAACGGAGCTTAGGAAATTTTAGTATCAAGTTATGCATACCTATGCTAGAGGAAAATAATAGGTGTTTTTCTTTTTTCATTTTTGGGGTTTTTTTTGGGGGGGGTCAAACCCGTTTGACGCTCAGGGGTTACTCCTGGCTATGTGCTCAGAAATCGCCCCTGGCTTGGGGGGACCATATGGGACGCCAGGGGATCGAACCACGGTCCTTCCTTGGCTAGCGCTTGCAAGGCAGACACCTTACCTCTAACGCCACCTTCCCAGCCCCTTTTTTTCTTTTTTTTTTAAGAGTTGTTTTGCCAAATTCAATTTGTCAAGATTTTGTTGAGAACTTTTGTTTATTACTCATTAGTGATGTGTCTATATTTTTCCTTTCTTTGTGTGTTATGTTTATATCTATTTAGGTTCAACGCAAAGTTGATCTTATAAGATATGTTAGGAAAATTTTTTCCCTTTTTATTATTTGGAATAGCTATGTGATCCTGGGGGGTGGGGGTGGGGTAAAAACTTCAACAAAATTAAAATTTTCAAAATTGTTATATCTCACAATGGGACCATTAAGTCATTGTCTGAAGTTTTACTGGGCTGTTTCTTGCTAGCTGATCATTCCATATTATTAGTTTATTTGTTTACCTTAAGTAACTTTTATGCTACTTTGTCCTTAGGTGCATTTTTTTTTTTTTTTTGGTTTTTGGGTCACACCCGGCAGTGCTCAGGGGTTATTCCTGGATCCATGCTCAGAAGTTGCTCCTTGCAAGCACAGGAGACCATATGGGACTCCAGGATTCGAACCTATGACCTTCTGCATGAAAGGCAAACACCTTACCTCCATGCTATCTCTCCGGCCCCCTTAGGTACATTCTTACTGGGATGTCAGTGATTAAAATTTTGGATGTGTTGTGAGGCTGCAGGTTTGGAGGCTGTTACCAACTGCACTCCTCCCCTGGGTAGTGAGTCCTTTACATGGAATTTTGAATTATCTCTAAAAGATCATTGCTTGTACTTTGCTTCCATCTGTCACCACAGCAAGTCTTATGGCTAAGCCTGTGATCAACGCACAAGAACAGTGCTCCTGTCAACACAAAAGAATAGAAACATTTCAAGATATTGGTCCTATAAGAATCAAGAGAGAAGAGCAGCAAATCATCAAGCATAGTAATACAATGCATCACAAAGTCGGTGATTTGGACTATAGAATCTTAACTTTCTCATTTTGTAGCTTGGAACAAGAGATCCTGCTCTATTAGGTAGCAAGCTGTACTGTATTTGTAGTTACTAGCATTAGGATACCTAATTTAGCATATAGAAGGCACTCAAAATTCCCTACAAAACTAAAATCCAGACAAAGCAGTCCATCAGAGTGATAGATTTTAAAACCCTTCAAAGAGGTTATTCATGGACTGGAGAGATAGTACAGCAAGTAAGGCATTTGCCGTGCTCCCACCTTATCTGCAGACAATCCCCTGTATCCAGTATCTTCCCCCAAACCCTGCTAGGATTAATCCTTGGGCACAGAGCCATGAATAAGCCCTAAGTACAACCTGAACAGCAAGTTTTATTTTAAAAGCTACACCTAATTTAATATTGTCAACTATTTTTTTTACATTTTTGTCGTTCTAAACTAAAGGATAAATAAATATATTCAGTATTGGATAGATGAAAGAGGTGCTTTCAACATGAATTCAGCAGCTATAAATGCAGAATGATCCATTTTAGCAATTCAAATCGCACAAGGGATATTGCCTTCGGAAACATATTTTAAATTCCCTTAACAACTTCTCATAGCTATCAGAAGTTAAGAAGTCTGTATAAAATATTTTTCTACTTATATAGTAATTTTATTCCTTACAATACAACATATAAAAACCATGGCAAAATATAAAGTTTTTTTTTCTTATGATATATTCAAAAGTTGTATTGAACATAGGATGATTTCCCCATGTGCACGATTGTTCCATGCATTGTACAGCACTTTAGCCCATTTCTCTCAGCTTACTAAAATCTGGAGGGCTCTTAATCATTATAATACCCAATAAAGACCAAAACAAAAAAGGAAAAGGCAAAAAAAAAAAAAATCAGGGCAAAGTAGCATATCCTTTCCCGTTAAGAATCATCAGTGTGGTTTGATCATCAATTAAAAATCAAGCCAATGTATTACTGGGCTCTAGAAGTAAGAAAAGTATAAAATGTCTTCAGCAAATTAAAGGAAAAAGACAATGTTTTGTCCCAGAGTAAGTTTTTATGTGGTTACTGTGACAGAATGCTACCATGAAGCATTGAAGGCTAAATCAAGATACCTATTACTTATTCTTACTTAGTATATACCTGATTTCTTATTCAAACTTTGTCCCTAAAAATAGGTATAAAATTATATTTTTATAATATGTCTTGATAACTGAAGATAGCCAAGTTTGAGCCATATATTTATAATGAAAAATATCCCATTAGTGATCTAATTCGTGTTAGTAGAACATTGTATGCCGGAAACAATTTTATTATCAACAGCTTTGTAAATCAAATTTAAAAGATAATACAACAGGCAAGTAGCTTGCCTTGCATGTGGCTGAGCAGGCATCCCATATGGTCAGTGGAGCTCTGCCTGAAGTGCTCCCTTAGTACAAAGCCAGGTATAAGTTCTTAGTACAGTCAGATGTAACCCCCACACTAACTAAATAAATAAATGAAAAATAAATTTTTCTTAGCTACAGTACCAAATATTAGATTTCTATGTGAAATGCCTATACAGGTTTTTACAAAGGAGGGCATTTTTATAAATGGAACCATTCTTGGTACTGGAAAAATACCACCATATACATGTTCTATGATGTTAGTTCTCATTCAGAAAGCAAATCGCATGTGATCGTTTGGCTGAAACCCGGCCTTTAATTTTTTCCACTTCAGCATATCCTTACCAGCCTTCTCTTAGAAAGCAGACTTTTTCTTGTACCGATGAGCTACTACAACATTTTCTAAAGCTGCAAGAAGTGTGATTTGATAATACCCCAGTGCCAGCACAATTGCTGTGGTGCAAGTTCTGAGTCTGTCCCTGTGACCCCCACCTTTGATTTCAGTATAGCTAGTCATTGGCAAATCATTTACTCTTTTGGTAATGATTTGGAACAGTTTAGTTTGGTTACTCAAAAGCACTGGCACCTTAGCATTGTTTGATGTTATTTTTATGTAGATTAAGCCCTCTAAATTCCTCCCCATCAAACCAACATCAAGAACCTTTCAAAAACCTACCACCACTAATCAAATAGCCAGTCTCAAAGCGTGTTACATAGAACTGCTATCTGGCAAGTTTTAATACTTTGTCTATTTGTACTTCCTGTGCAACATTTTGTTTTTGTTTTGTTTTGGAATCCCAATCAGTGGTATTCAGGATTTATTCAGGGATCACTCCTGTTAGAGCCCAGGGTTCATATGGAGTGACAGGGAAAGAAACTGGGTTGGCTTTATACAAAGCAAGTACTCTGCTCAATATACCATCTCTATAGCCCCTGTGCAATATTTTATTGAAATATTTTAATACTTAAATAAATATCTAACCATAGAAAAGATTCCTTTTATTTTCTCTACACGTGGACCCACTCAGATATGAAAGACTATACAAAAATGTTATAAAATTGAGAATATAACTAATTCATATTTGAAACTCAAATTTATATTGTATATTTAATAAGTTTCTTAAGCACAGTTTAATACATATGTACTGAAAGTTTATTCTCAAGCTTGCATGGCCTCAAAATGTAAGGTTCTATAATTATAGATCATCACTGTCATAGTAAAAAGGTATTCTTGAGAAATAGTTAAAAGTTACTATTGCGGGCCGGGTAGGTGGCGCTGGAGGTAAGGTGTCTGCCTTGCAAGCGCTAGCCAAGGAAGGACCGCGGTTCGATCCCCCGGTGTCCCATATGGTCCCCCCAAGCCAGGGGCGATTTCTGAGCGCATAGCCAGGAGTAACCTCTGAGCGTCAAACGGGTGTGGCCCAAAAACCAAAAAAAAAAAAAAAAGTTACTATTGCAAGGAAATTTATGCTTGAGAACTTATAAGAGCAAATACAGGCAAGCTAATTCCTAAATTCTTTACCTCCTGAGTATATTTAGCAGAGTAGTTGTCTTAAGTTATGCATTTATCTACATGCAGTTTTTAAATTATGCTGTGAATATTAATAGAACTATTAAGTATGCATTTGCAACTTCTTTGTAATTTGAAATCAGGGAAAGTGTGGAGTAGAAAATGAACAGAAACCTGATGGTATGGTTTAGAAGGCCAATGGTCATGTTATCTCTCGAAGATGTAAACTCAATGCAAATTCAATGACGGCTTGAATATCTTGAGACAATAAGAGAAGAAAACCTGTAGTGAGTGTGAAATTAGACCAGATAAAACTTAAGATTCACATGTGACAAAATAGATAGCATTATTTATTAACAAGGGAGGAGACCTGTAAGTGTAGCACAGTTCATTGCTTTCTATTATCCAGAATGTTCCATTCCATTCCATCCTTTGAGAACAACCATCCTTTTAAAATTTTCAGTTGACTGCTTCAAGTAAAACTAACTCTGCCTCTGAGATCAGGAGCAAGTAAAGTCAGAACCATTCCCCAACCATAGCGGTGATTTCTGAAAAGGCCACCTGACACAAAATAGGTGAATGGAGACCAATAAACCTAATTCTAAAGTTATCTTCATAGTGACAGAGAAGCAGAGTAGTGCTTCTGCTCAATTGGGTATTACAATTCTGGGAGCCTAAAGCTTTGGAAAATCAGCTGGCAGAGTATGAAAATGGAGAATGGTGAGAGGAGGCAGAGTACAAAGGGAATACTGGAATTTCTTGAATTCTGAACCAAGGCATGTCCATACAGACATGTCATTAAATTAACTTCCTTCCATCCTTTCT
This sequence comes from Suncus etruscus, assembly GCF_024139225.1. Lineage (NCBI taxonomy): Eukaryota > Metazoa > Chordata > Mammalia > Eulipotyphla > Soricidae > Suncus > Suncus etruscus. The sequence goes on from NC_064863.1 coordinate 75,658,561, forward strand.
TCCTTCTTTCATTTCTTCTTTCTGTTTTGGTCATTTGATAAAGTAATTTTATTATTTCTATTAAGGGAAGGAAGGATTAAATGAACAAAAGAAAGTAGGAAGATAGAAAATGGCAAAGTCCTCCATTGTTCATAATGTAAAGACAGTAGTAGACACATAGGTGCTCAATAAATACTGAATGAATGAGTGAATGAATGAATGAATAAAATTCTATGGAGGGCTTCAGCAGCAAGGGGGACCACTGATGACCCAGAACAAAGGATGAAGAAAAACCACAACAAAGTGATGATGTAGAGAAAAAATGTGTAGATCAGAAGAGAGAGGTTTCTAAAAGTTGTTATGAGTGTAAAATCTTAGATAAAAAAAATTCATGAAAATTAGTTTTTGGAGTTCTGTTCTTTGATAAGTTACACGTAGAATTCTAACAAAAACAAAAGATAACCAAGATTTTGTTGGTCTGTTATTCATTTTTCAAAGTGAATAATGTGGGTTCTTGAACCTGATTTTGTGCAGAAGTGATTTCAAGACAGCCCACATGCCACGTTTAATGACAATTACCCATATGTCTCTAAATTATTTAAGTAGAAGGCAACTTTCAATGTGTTAATAAAAATAAGCATATTTTATGGTTTACTATGAGAACTAATGAACTTTTTTTCGGTCTTCGAGTAGAACTTTGACATTTTAAATGCTCACCCAATTAGTCTGTTTACTTCAATAACTTTGGCTAAAAAATTTGACCATTTAAGTTTATTTTAAATTTTAATATTATTTTATTTTACAAGTAAATAGATTATTTGAACATTTCTCAAGTAGAACCAGGCAGCACCATATCAGGCATAGTTGAGTCCCCAACAGTAGAACTAAGAGAGAAACAAAAAGCACAGGAGGTTGGAAGAGGGCCATAGAGGGCAGGGCTGGTGAAAGTTCCTGTGAACATTAGCATGGTCTTCTCATGAAGGTCCTAACAGCCTCACAAAGACAGCCAGCAAGCGTCCCCAGATCTGTGAGGCAGACAAGCTATTTCCTGTCACAGAACATTAGGAAGTCACAGTTCTTAGGCTGAGATGACGTTTTGTTTTTTTTTCCCCACAGGGAAAGAAGTCAATCCCAATCTCCATTGCAGTTAAGTTCACTGTCTTCCACTATAGAAAAAAGAATTTCTGGAGAAAATTAACTGTGAAGTAGTTATTTTTAGGAACTATGAAGGGGGGAGTCCCGTTGTATTAAGAAAGCAAAGTGACTCACCATAAGCTGGTATAAGTGAGATTCCAGAATGATGTATTCTAGTGTCTAGTTCATTTATTTTGGTGTTGTTGTTGTTGTTGTTACAAGTCTTTCACAGTTATATTTAAGATATATAGTGACGATGAATGGCCCTAATTCATTGTTCATGGCCCCTCCACCCCTCCCTCCCAGTATGCATCCCATACTTCCATGCTGGACTGCTAGTTTAACAGGTCCCTTTTGTGTATAGTTTGTTGTAGATTGGGTATCTTGATTTTGTTGTCCTTGACTTTGGGTTTGGTGGTTAGGTCTGATCATTTTTTATTTCCACTCAATGTTTATTAGACTATTTTCTCCTGGTACCATCCAATTTTTTTTTCTCCTCAGTTTATGAGACAAAACAAGATGATTCAGGTTCTGTGGTTCGGTTGAAAAAAATAAAGAAATAAAAAATATAAACAAAAAAGAAAGCTGGGAGAAGTCCATCTAAAAGCTATACATATCAATTTAAAAGAAGAAAGGGAGGGGCCGGGAAGGTGGCGCTAGAGGTAAGGTGTCTGCCTTACAAGCGCTAGCCAAGGAACGGACCGCGGTTCGATCCCCTGGCGTCCCATATGGTCCTCCCAAGCCAGGGGCGATTTCTGAGCACATAGCCAGGAGTAACCCCTGAGCATCAAACGGGTGTGGCCCAAAAACAAAAACAAAACAAAACAAAAAAAAAACAAAAAAAAAAAGAAGAAAGGGAAAAAAGACAAAACTTAAACTAAAAAAAGCAACAACAAAAGCACACCACAGCAACAAAAACAATAACAAAACAACAATAAGAAAGAGAAAAAAGGAAGGAGGACTGGTGTAGTAAGGTTTTGTGTTTTTGTTTTGTTGTTGTTTGCATAGGCACAGTTAGTATTGGGGAAATTAGAAAGGGAATTCCCTTGGCCTAAGAGATATAGGGTTTTGCCACTCTTGAAGCATAATGCCATGGGAACTACTACAGGCTCCAGACATACTCAATGTCGAACCCCAAAGTCTTTTTATGGTGTCAGGAAACATTCTGCTCAGTTGTGGTTGTCAAAATCAGTCCTATGTCATTAGATATCTTGGTATTTGCATGGATTCTAAGACAAAGTCTAAGATAGAGTCTATGGTTCCAGAAGCTCTGCTCAGTTGCTGTTGTCAAAGTCAGATTTCTGGAATTAGGGATTCTGTTTTGTTTTGTTTTGTTTTGTTTACAATTCCTTGTTAAAAACCTAGACTAGGGTTTTTCTTATTGGCCCCAGGAAAAGTTCTGCCCAGTAGCGGTTGTCAGTCAGTCTTCTGTAATTAGTGATATTATTTTTTGCATGGATCAAGGGAAGGAGTGTCTTTTGCTATCATCTCACTGTTAGGTGATGAGCTAGGGCAATCCACTCTTAGATCAAGTTGCTGCTGTTTCCTCATCTTCAGAATATCATACAACCTGGTGCAAATTGGTGCCAGAGTGGTATTAGGAAATCCTCAGAGTGAGTTTGATTTATGGTGATGATGCAGGGAACTGTGTGAGTTCTGTGTTTGGAATCTGGGGTTTGGGGTTGGGCCAAAACAAGCGAAATTACAGGCTAGTCCAGCCTTTATGGAAAACAATATGGAGATTCCTAAAAAAAAACTGAAAATCAAGCTCCCATATGATTCAGCTTTACCACTCCTATATACACACAGAAATACAATACAAAAATGCCTTCCTCACACCTATATTAATTTCAGCACTATTTACAGTAGCCAGAATCTGGAAACAATCTTGTGCATTGAGGTTCCTTTTCTAAAAAAAAAACTGATAGCATGGACTTATTGATATAACAGTAACATATGTTGAAATGAAGAGAAAAAAAAAAAGAAAAGAAGTAAAGAAGTAAGAAAATAGGTAAAGGGATAATAATAATTTGTAAAAACATATTCGAAGAGAGACCTGTAACATAAGTCTGTAGAGCGCAGTTGTCTATTTCAGTGGTCTCAATGGTCATATGTAGAAGACATAATAAAAAAGGGTAAATTGGAGTATTTTATCAAGACATTGTCATATAAGCACTGTATATGGTATCTAATATAATTGAACGTTGAATTGTAAAATATATAGATATATATATATAGGTATAGATATATAGATATCCTATATCTCCAAGAACCACTGTGGACAAAGAAGCTGAAGAGTTATTTTATACCTAATAAAATTAAGGCATTAGAACATATTGATAGTAAGCACTGCAGCAGGAGTCTCTGGCTCCCAATCATTTTCTGCACATGGTTCTGTGGGTAAGTACATTAGAGCATCATAGGCCTTTGTAGTGAGAGGTTGATTGAACACCTGTATAATCTAAACTGTTTCTTTATAGTATAAAAGATAGTAGAGGCTTCATGTTTCCCCTCTTCCACTTGATTTTATCACTTCTCACTATACCCTGGCACTTACGGTGTTTGGAGTTTCTACCATTTTGACCATTGTGTTTATTCATGGAGTATTATATGTATAGGTGGTATATATTCTAAATACTCAAATAAGTGCTATCCTTTTGTATTTATCTTTCTTCTAGCTTACTTCATTTAACAGAATAGTTTTAGTTCAATCCATGTTGCAGAATAGTTTTAGTTCAATCTATGTTGCTGCAACTTGTGTGACTGTATCGTTTCTTACTGCTATGTAATATTCCATTGTGTAGAAGTAGCACATCTTCATGATATACTCATCTGTGTTGGACATATAGGTCAATTCCAAATCTTGGCTATTGTCTGAGAGCTACAATAAATAGTGTTGTGCACACATATTTTTGGACGAATGTCTTTCTATCTTGGGGATAGATACACAAGATTGTGATTTCTGGGTCAAATGTCAGCTCAATTCTGAGTTTAACAGAGAACCTGACCATAACGTTTTCCATAATGGGTTGAACCAGGCAGCATTCCCACCAGCAGTGGATGAGAGTTCCTTTTTTTACTGCATCCCTGCCCACAGAGATTAGTTCCTTATTTTTGATATGTGCCATCCTCTCTGGTATAAACTGATACCTCATTGTTGTCTTGATTTGGATTTCCCTAATGAAGAGGGATGGTGAACATGTTTTCATGTGTCTATTGGCCATCTGTTGGTCTTCCTCAGAGAAGTGTCTGTTCATTTCTTCTTCCGATTTTTCTATGGCTTTATTAGGTTTTGTGGAGCTAACCTTTCTGAGTGCTTTTTATATCCTAGATATCAACCCTTTATCTGATGTGTTGAACGCAAATTTTTTCCCATTCTGTTAGCTATCTTCTAGTTTTAACCAGTGTTTCTTTTGCCATACAGAAACTTTTTAATTTGATGTAGTCCCATTTATTTAGATTTGATGCTATAGTGCTATAGTTCTTGTCATTGGCATTCTATCATCTAAGACATTTTTGAGATATAAGTCTTGAAGTGTTCTGCCTATTTTTTCCTTGAACTTTATAGTTTGGGGTCTGATTTCCAGGTCTTTAATCCATTTTGAGTTGACTTTTGTGTAAGATGTGAGGTATGGATCAATCTTTAATTTCTTACAGGTGGTTATCCAGGGCCATTTGTTGAAAAGACTGTCTTTGTTCCATTTCAAATTCTTGGCTACTTTTTCAAATATTAGTTGACCATATATTTGGGGATATGTCACTGAATATTCTATTTTGACCCATTGGTCTGAAACTCTGTCTTTGTTCCAGTACCATGTTGTTTTGATCACTATGGCTTTATAGTAAAGCTTCGGATTAGGTATAAAATGCTACCCAGTTTCTTGTTTTTCAGCATAGATTTGACTAACCTAGATTTTTGTGGTTCCATATGAACTTTATAATTGATTGTTTTAAATACCCTAAAAATGATGTCTGAATTTGGATAGGGATTGCATTGAATTTACATATTAGTTTAGGTAAGATGGGCATTTTGATTATGTTGATTCTTCCTACCCATGAGCAGAGAATATTCTTCCAATTCTGTAGGTCCTCTTCAATTTCTTTCTGAAGCATTTTGAAGTAAGTTTTCATGGTATAGATCTTTCATTTCTCTTGTTACATTGATTCCTAGGTATTTGATATTTTTAGATACTCTTTTAAATGGGATTGACTCTTTAATTTCTTTCTCTTCTACTTCAGTATTTGTATAGAGGTATGCTACTGTCTTTTGTGTTTTGACTTGTAGCCAGCCATTTTACTGTATTGGTTTATTGTTCCTAGGAGTTTTACTATAGACTATGGTTTTTATGTATATTATCATATCATCTGCAGAAAGAGATAGTTTGACTTCCTCTTTCCTATTTGGATTCCTTTGATTCTCTTCTCTTCTCTTCTCTTGCCTGAATGCTATTCTAGGACTTCTAAAACTATGTTGAATAAGAGTGGAGACAGTGGACAGCCTTGCCTAGTACCTGAACTTAGTGAAAATGCTTTCAGGTTTTTGCCATTAAAAATAATGTTGGTTCTGGGCTTTTTATAGATAGCTGTAACTGTCTTGAGAAAGGTTCCATACAACCCTATTTTGCTGATGTTTTCATCATGAATGGGTAATGGATTTTGTCAAATGCCTTCTCTGCATAGATTGAAATGATCATGTTGTTTTGTTTTTTGTTATTGTTTTTGTTTATATGGTGTATGATGTTGATGGATTTGCATAAGTTGAACTATCCTTGTATCTCTGGGATGAAACCCACTGGTCATGGTGTATAATCTTTTTGATGTATTATTGGAGTCAGTTTGGTAAGATTTTGTTGAGGATTTTTGCATCCATAGTCATTAGTGAAATTGGTCTGTAGTTTTCTTTTTTGGTAGTGTCTTTGCCAGCTTTGAAAATGAGTGTGATATTAGCCTTATAAAAGGAATGAAGAGGATTCCTGTCTTTTTGATGTTTTGGAAGAGCTTGAGCAGGTGTGGCGAACATGCGGTTCTTGGGCCGCATTCAGCTCCATGCCAAAATGAATGTTGCTCTTTGCCTTTTATCATTATTTTGTATACTGTGGCTCTTTGCCAAGTTTGGATTTTGTTATGCTGCTTCTGAAGGGGGACCTCTGAGGAGAGATCTCCAAGCGCGTAGTCCCGCCCCCAGGCTGAGTCATCAGGTCTCCCATCCCTCGGAAAACAACTGCACAGGCCAGCAAGCGGGGGGGGGACGGGGGGGGGGGGACCATGTGTCACATGTTGGGTCACATCTTGCTGTTAGTTCTTTTTAGTTTGTTTGTTTTTGTTTTTGGTTTTGGTTCACACCCGGCGGTGCTCAGGGTTTACTCCTGGCTATCTGCTCAGAAATAGCTCCTGGCAGGCACGGGGGACCATATGAGACACCGAGATTTGAACCAACATACCTTTGGTCCTGGCTGCAAGGCAAACGCCGCTGTGCTATTTCTCCGGGCCCTTGCCGTTAGTTCTTAGTGTGGAGGACGCAGCACACCCTCACCATCATCATTTTTACCCTCACTCAAAATGGCAAAATGCATTATGTGTTTAATATATTATTGTTAAAATTATATGCTTTTGTGTGTTTGTCTGTTTTGGCAGGTCACTGCGTGGTGTAGCTCTCTGACTCTCACAGTTTTAAAGTTTGGCTCTTTGTGTCAAACTTGTTCGCCACCTCTAAGCTTGAGGATCAATGGTAGTAATTCTTCTCTGAATATTTGATAGAATTCACCTGTAAAATCATCTGGTCCTGGACCTTTGTTCTTGGGAAATTTCTTAATTACTGTTTCAATTTTCTTAGATGTGACTGGCCTGCTAAGGCTTTCTACACCCTCCTTATTAAGTCTCAGAAGATGCCATGTTTCCAGAAATCTGTCAATTTCTTCTGGGTTCTCTAACTTAATTGAGTGCAACTGTTCATGGTAAGCCCTCATGATGTTTTGGATTCTTGAGGTTCTGTTGTAATTTCTCCCATTCATTTGTAATCCAATTTATTTGGGTGTTCCCCTCTCTTTTTTGGTGAGTCTTGCCAGTGGTTTGTCTATCTTGTTTATTCTTTTGAAAAACCAGCTCCTGGTCTTATCGAGTCTTTGTATTGTTTTCTTTGTTTTTATGTTGTTTATTTCTGGTCTGCTTTTTATTATTTCTTGTCTTCTGCCTGTGTTTGAATTTCTTTGCTGCTTTTTTCCAGATCCTTAAGGTGTCCCTTTAAGCTGTTGATTTTTTTGTCATTTTCCTCTTTTCTAACATAGGCCTGTATTGCTAAGAGTTTCCCCCCCAATTACTGCTTTTGCTGTGTCCCACAAGTTTTAACAATTTGTTTCTTCATTATCATTCATCTTAAGGAATCTTCTTATTTCTTCCTTGATTTCCTCTTTGATCCAGGTGTTGTTGAGCAGCATGTTATTTAATCTCGAGTATTGGATTTTATTCACACCTTCTTTATACAATCAATCTTGATCTCTGTTGTGTAGTGATCTGATAGGGTGCTTCTTATAATTCATATATTTTTGAATTTGTGCAAGTTAGATTATATCCTAAGGTGTGGTTTATTCTAGAAAAGGTTCCATGTGCACTTGAGAAGAATGTGTGTTCTTCTTTCTTGAGGTGGAGAGCCCTGTATAAGTCCATTTGTTCCTTATGTCTGCTAGTTTTCTGTCTCGTGGATCTGTCTAGTGGTGATAGTGGAGTATTGAAATCTTCTACTACCATTACATTTCTCTGGGTTTGTGTGTTTTTCTAGGTTTGTGAGCAAATGCCTTACATATTTTGCATCTCTATATTTGATGTATAAATATTGATCAGAGTTAGTAATTTTTGGTCTAATGTTCCCCTGATCAGTAAGTAGTGTCCCTCTTTGTCTCTGAGCACTTTCTTGAGGTTGAATGCAATTTGGTCTGATAAAGAATGACAGTCCCAGCTTTTTTTTTGTTTTCCATTATTTTGACTACTTAATTTCCATCCTTTTATTCTAAGCCTGTGTCTATTTTGTTCCTTTAGATTTGTTTCTTATAGGCAGCAGATATCTGGTTTTTGTTTTCTAATCCAACGCTCTACTCTGTGTCTTTTAGTGGGAGAGTTTAGTCTGTTGACATTTAAGGAGATTATTGACAGAGGGTGGTTGTGCTATTGTATTTTGCAGAGTGGTTGTTACAATTGGGCATTTGATTTGTGTAATTTATCTCTGAGGAGTTTTTTGAGTCAGATTTCTTAGTGCAAATATTGTGAGTTCTTTTTTGTCTGAGAATGTTTTTAGTCCTCCCTTCACATAAAAGAGAGTTTGCTGAGTAGTGGACTCTAAGTTGTAAGTTCTTTCATTCAGTAGTTTAAATGTGTCATCCCACTGTCTTCTTGCCTAAATTGTTTCAAATGGGACATCTAGTTTTTAACTTATGTTCCTTTCTTTGTACTTGAGGGTTTTTCCCCTTATTTCTTTAAAGAACTCATCTCTCTCTCTTTCTATCTACCTCTCTCTCTCTCTCTCTCTCTCTCTCTCTCTCTCTGCCATTTGGGTCACTATATAACTTGGTGTTGACTTATTAGGGTCTATTTTATTTGGAAGTGTTTTATTTGTTTATTTATTTGTTTTATTTGTTTATATGTTTTTATTTTATTTGCAAGTCTTGGATTTGTACAGGTGCCTCTTTCCAGAGGGTGAGAAAATTCTCTATTATTTCCATCACTACTTGTTCTTACCCTTTTCTTTTATCCTCCCCTTCTGATTTTCTATAGGGCATAGATTATTTCTTTTGTCTTTTTGTTCATTAAGTATTTTATATTTTCTTCCAATGTTTGTTTGTTTGTTTGTTTTTAGTTTTTGGATCACACCCAGCAGCGCTCAGGGGTTACTCCTGGCACTATACTCAGAAATCGCTCCTGGCAGGCTTAAGGGACCATATGGGATGCCAGGATTCGAACCACTGACCTTCTGCATGCAAGGAAAACACATTACCTTCATGCCATCTCTCTGACCCCATTCTTCTAATGTTTTATCTCTCATTTCTTTTGATTTCTTTGTTGTTGCTGGCTTGCATTTTATCTTCAAGTTCATCCATGCAATTCTCTATGTGTGTAATTCTGCTACTGTAGCTTGCTAGCAGGTATTTTAGTTCCCTTAGTTCCATTTGTATGGACTCTCTCATCTTCTGATAGAGTTCTTCTTTGAGTTGAATGAATTGTTCACCTATAGGTTTCTTAATTTCTTTGGTTGGTGATTCTTTGAATTCTATTGCTAAGACATTAAAAGCTGATTTTATGTCCTCATCATTAAGTTTATGCATGTTGGAGGACTTGGAAATCTGTTAGAATTTCTCTCCATATCTCCAGTTGCTGATGTCTTCCTTAGTTTCCCCATTGTTCTTTGAAAAGGATGGGTAGAGTGATAGAATTTCAATATTTTTATGTGATCTATGGCAGCTGGAGACCTCTTCCACCTACAGCACCTAAACTGGGGTGATGACGGCAAAGGGGTTGCTTGCACATAGAGGTTGAGCCCTTTCCCTAGTTTTCCCTAATTTCTACTCTAAATTGTAGGAGGCCTCTACCACCCTACAGCAAGGTGATGGCAGCAAAGAGGTCGCTTGCTCCTCTAGTTCTTTTTTTTTTTTTTTTTTGCTTTTGTGGGGCCACACCCTGTGACACTCAGGGGTTACTCCTGGCTATACGCTCAGAAATTTCTCCTAGCTTGGGGGAACCATATGGGATGCTGGGGATCAAACCAAGGTCCATCCTGGATTGGCTGCATGCAAGTCAAAAGCCCTACCACTGTGCTATCACTCCAGCTCCTCTAGTTCATTTCTTAACAGTTCCTTTTATATCAAACTTTGCTTCTTTTGCCTCTTTGGGGAAGGGGCACAAAGGGTTTGGTCCACACCAAGCAGTGTCAGCACCTACTCCTGGCTCTGTGCTCAGAGGTTGATCACTTTTGGTAATGCTCATGCACTATAAGTGACACCAGAGATCAAACCAGAGTTGATCACATGGAAGGCAAGTACTGTATTAACCCAGTCTTGTTTATTTTTATTTCTTTTCTATGTTTTTGTTTTTGACTCATACCTGGTGGTACTCAAGGCTTACTCCTGGCTCTGTGATCACTCATAGCAGGTTCGAAGGAACATAAAAGATGCAGAGAATTGTTCTCAAGTTGACCACTTGCAAGGCAAATGCCCTGCCCTCTGTACTATTGTTATGGCCCCATCTTGCTACTTTGTGAAAGGAATGCTTTATCATCAATATTTGCAGAGAAAGATAAAAAAAGGGTATGCTAGTGAAACAAGAAATTTTATTATATAAATTGGCATACTCAGGCCTACTCTTTTCACAAATTTATAAAGACATATACTACAATTTAAATATTGCTGCTATAACTTTTGTTACACTAAGCTGTGCTTTTTTTTTCTGAAAAAAAAAAGAAAAAATATTTTTTACTTTCTTAAATAGAATCAATCTACATTGTAACGTTAACATGTTTCTTAAACTCCGTGACCCAATGTCATTAAATCTGTGGGTCTGGCAACACTTAGAACCTTTTAACAGAATTATGGAAAGTGAAACAAATTTAAAAACAAATGCTATGAAACCAGGAACAAAACAGCTCTAAGTTCCACAGTAACTTTAGACCATCTTAAGTAATTTTATTATATCAAACCTCAATGCACTTCCTTAAAAATTTTAAAGACTTTCTCTGTAGTGCAATGTAGAAAGTATCACTTAAAACATCTCAGTGAAAAATGACAACACCAGATGGCCAATCATAAGTAGAAAGTAACAGCTTTTGGAAGATTTCTCTTTAGGCAAATAATTTACTTAATTATTTACATACTTAATTTACTTAATTATTTACTTAATTTATTTAATAAAACTTACAACATTTTAGCAACATTTTTCCAGAGAATATATATACATATATGCACACACACACACACACACATATATATATATATATATATACATATATATATATATATTCTCCAAGACCACAGAGATAACAGGAAAGTCACTTGCCTTGCAAGCAGCTGGCCCAGGTTCATTCCTAACACCACAAAGAGTCCACCAAGCCTGCCAGGAGTGATTTTTGAGCACAGAGCTAGGAGTAAGCCCTGAATAAAGGCAGGCGCAGCAAAAAAAAAAATCCAAACAAACTAAAAACAAGAAAGGAAGGGAGAAAAGAAGTGATTAAAAGAGGGAGGGAGAGAATATCCTCATGAGATATATATAAATTGAGTATAAAATGAATAGCTTAAAGGTAAAATATGTAACCTTTCATTGATATTTTAGTTCCTAAATGCTTGTTTTTATTTGAAATAATCTATAAGAGAACATCCAGTTCTTATCTGTGGTGTGAGATCTTCAAAGTTGAGAACAACTGATTTAATTTCAAGGAGAAGGGGAAACAAAGTAAACTTCCCTTAGATGCCAGAAAGCTAAGGGGACATCATACCTGTGCAAAAGGCTGATAGTGAAAGGTACAACATCTGTTTTATATCTCATACATGTTCTTGCGTAGGATTGAAGTCAGAGGTAAGGTACTTGCTTGCTTGCTTTGTTCACAGCTGATGTGGGCTCCATCCCTGGTACCTCATCAGGAATGACTTCTTTCTGGGGGGGGTTAGATATTTTCTTGGAGGATGTACTTTTTTTTAATAATAATTTTTATTTTGATCAAAGTGGATTACAAATCTTTCACAATAATACTTTAGGCACATAGTGACATTGAATCAGAGGCATTCCCACCACCAGTGTTGTCCTCCCTCCACCCCTGTTCCCAGCATGCATCCCATGTCCCCCTTCATGACCCCCCATGCTGCTAGTATAAGTGGTCCCCTTTCTGTCTAGATTTTTGTAGATTAGGTATTGATTCTGTTGTCATTGGTTTTAGATTTGGCATTTAAGTCTGATCATTTTTAATTCTACTCAATGTTCATACGACTGTTTGGTCTTGGTACCCTCCATTATTTCCCCCTTAATTTGTGAGGCAAAACAAGATGGTTCAAGTTATGTGGTTCTGTTTGAAAGAAGGAAAAAGATAAAATGGGGCAAAAATCAAACGAGCAAAAAATGGGAGGAGTCCTTTTAGAGGCTATACATATCAATTTAAAAGAAAGGGAGAAAGGAAGAAAAAACATAACAACAATACAAAAAAATAAACAAACAAAAAAATGAAAAGCACCACAGCATTAAAGACATCAACTACGGTCCTCAAATAAAAACAAAACAAAGCACAAACAAAAACATAGAAAAAACAAACAGCAAACAACAATAATAACAAAACCAAAATTTTTGATTTTGTGCTCCTTCTTCTTTATTTTTTTTTGGCATAGGCACAGTAAATATTGGGGAGAAAAGAAAGGGAATTCTCTTGGCCTAAGAGATACAGGGTTTCTCCACCCTTGAAGTATACTATCATGGGAATAACTACAGGCTCTTTACATGTTCTTTTACTCTCCTCTAGGTCCTTTTGTGGTGTCTGGAAAATTTTTGCTCCGTTGTGGATGATAAAATCAGGCCTCTGTAACTAGAGATCTTGGTATTTGCACAGATAGATAGATAATAGGGAATAGTTAGATCTTCTTTATTTCACTGGACCTAAGCAACAATAGATTGAAAAATATTCTAGTGAAGAAAACATGCTCACATTACAATTGTTTGTGAAACTGTAGAACTGCCGATGTATAAAAACAAATTCTTCTGGCCTCAGAGTATAGCAAGAAGAAAAGAAACTGAGTGTAAGATGAGAAACACAAATATGAAAAATTGGGGGCCAAAGGCCAAGAAGTCTCAGGTGTATTGGTAGTGTTAAAAAGATGAACTAAACATCCAATCCAAAGGCTACAACAATAGAATCAAGACACCAAAATATTAACAATCTAAAATTAAAATGGGCCTGTTATGCTAAAAGGCTGGGGGGCAGGGGTGGTGGCATGGAATGCACTCTGAAAACATTGGTGAAGAGAGGTCGACACTGGTGGTAGGTTTGGCCCTAATTTATTATAGGCCTGCAACTCAACTAGCTAGGACTTTGTAAATCAAAATGGTTTCAATAAAATATTTTTAAAATGTCATCAATACATTTCAAATCAAACTTAAACTAATCATTGTGCTTAATAAATGTGTTTTGAAAAGAATTACATTCTTCAACTCTTTGCTTTTAGAGAGGGTGAATAACTTTGTTCAAGGCATAGTTAATGCTGATATTTTAAGGATTCCTAAACAAGTTTTAAAAGAGAGAAATGATTTTTACACTTCTTGACTCTTTTCAAAATAGAAGAATGTTTGTTTCCCTCTCCCTCCCCTCACAGATCTGAGATTTCTTTCTCCATGGATTAAGTATACCTAAAAATGTCCATCCCTGTCTCAATCATGCTGTGTTTCTTCATAATTTAGAGTTGTCATTTATGTGACCCTTAGCCCTATATTTAGTTACAATTAATTTATATTTATTCTGGCATGCAAAACTCTAAAGAAAGATAAAAATATTCTGCTACTTCAATTTCTTAAGTAGATTTAACAGATATATAATATCCAAATATGCTGTGGCTAAATAAATGAGTTTGCTAAATTTTCCTTAGTCAACCACATGTAAAGAAAATGATTGGGGCCGGAGAGATAGCATGGAGGTAAGGCGTTTGCCTTGCTTGCAAAAGGTCGGTGGTCCGAATCCTGGCATCCCATATGGTCCCCCGAGCCTGCCAGGAGTGATTTCTGAGCATAGAGCCATGAGTAACCCCTGAGTGCTGCCGGGTGTGACCCCCCTCAAAAAAAGATTATTTTTTAAAAAATAGGAAGAGAAAATTGATGACATAAAATACTAGGAAAGTTTTAAACGCTCTACCTTTGTAGATTGTTCTGTGTATCCCTAATTCAGAGAGAGAAAAAGAAAGAGAGATGATGAGAGACAGAAAGAAATTCTGTTCATTAGGTAATGAAGAAACCTGAAATTCACTTTGAAAAAGACACACCCGTAGCACTACTTCCAAAGTTGTTTGCAAAATGAAGTAGGAATAGATCTGTGTCTAATTATAACTGAGTATTTATTATACGCCAGATGCTTCTTTCACCACTCGAACAGGATTAACTCATTTAAATTCATAGCAGTTATGTGTGGTATGTAGTATTAATATTAATATTCCTACTTCGATGAGGAAGCTGAAACTCAGAAAATTAACTCACTTGCAGGTGTTTTGGACTGTGAGACAGCAGAAGAGCGGAGACTGAGCCTGAAGAACTTGTCTGCAGACTCTGCGGTCATGCTGCCAGCCCTGTGTTCACGCTCACAGTCTGATTCACGTATAATTCAGAGGATTCTTACTTACCCATGTCTTTCCTTTCAGTACTAATGGCCTCTGTTATTAAGAGCTAATATGCTATACCCACTTTCCTGTAATGAGTCGTTTGAGGGCAGGATCACAGCTGTCATCTGTACCCTGCATAGCTTCTTTGATTAGTTCTTTCAACGAACCCACAATTGAGCATCTAATATACATTTGGTCCTGTAATCGCGCTGGGAGTGTAAGATGAGGAAGGCAGATTTTGACCTTAATGTCCTATGTCTGCCTGCGCTGGTTCTCTAACTGTAGTAGAATGCCACAAATGCTGTTCTAGTGCAATGAGAACTCAAAGAAGGAACAGGCTCATTGTGATTAACAATAGGGGAAAAGAATAAGGCTTTACTTTTAAAAATTATATTTAAATTTCCACAATGCTTATAAAAGTATGATAGCTTATGCTCCAAAAAATCCCTTAGAAAGATATAAACAATTATGGGTGACTATAACCTTGAGAACCAAATAAAACCCTCTCAATTGGTATACATTGTCATTTTCTTGCAGATATATAAATGCATTTTTCACATTTATAACCACATCATGTACAAAGTTAGTGCTGAACTAACAATTTTGCCAATGTGTTTAAATGTAATGATTGCCTTAGGGTTAGAGAGTTTCTGGCAAAAAAAACCAGAATTTTTTTCTCTGAAATTATTGACTGGGGATTTTTCTCTTGCCTAGTCAGTATTCATTATATTGCCCTTCTGCATATGCATTTCTTTTTTGTTGTTGTTGCTATAGGGATGCACAACCAGCTGTGTAGTCAGGGCTTACTTTTGACTCTGTGCTCAGGGATAACTGCTGGCAGTCTCTAGGGACCATCATTCTTTGGGTTACCAAGGAATGAACCCAGGTCAGCCACATCTAAAGCAAGTCCCTTACCTGCTGTATTATTGCTCCTGCCTCTGCATTTGCGTTTTTCTGCCATCCATACTTAATATGAGTTTTCCATACAAAGTCTCATACTAGGGCCAGAGATGTAGTGCAGCAGGTTGTGTGTTTGCCTTGCATACTGCTGACCCAGGTTCTATCCTCAGCATCACATGTGAACACTGCCATTAGTGATTAGAGAGTATAGAGTCAAGAATATCATCTGAGCAACCTCCAGGTGTGACCCTAAAACCAAACCAAACAAAAAATCTTATTGAGAGAGAGAGAGCAGCTATCTTTCAAGTCTGAGAAAATATCACAACATACAATGAAAGGTGGAGCTGGGGAGGTGGTTCAGCACTAGAACACCAGTCCTATGTGTGTGAGGTCCTAGGTTCAATGCCCAGCACCACATATGGAGATTAACTAGCCCACCTTCTTTCTGTCTATCTATCACATCATGCATCTTACACTAATACTAAATTCTAAATTCCTCTCTAATTTTTGTTTTTTTCTTCCTTCTTGCCACCTCTTTCCTTCTCTCCTTCTTTCCCTTCCACCTTCCTTCTTTTCTATTTTCCTTCTCTCCTTCCTTCCTTCCCTCCTTCCTTCTCTCTCTCTTCCTTTCTTCCCCTACCAGGTTGGTGCTCACAGGACACCAGGTCCAAGGCAGGGAATGGGCTACTGTAGATAAAACCTATTACATTATGAGTGAATGCATGATTTCCACATCTTGAGTCACATCTCTGGCCCCTTTCTTTTCTCTCCAGTAGTAGAGATATTTAGTTGATTGGGATCAATAAATTATCACAAAAATATGAACACACAATAAAAAAAAAAACCTTCTAGTTCCAAAACCCTTAGCAACTTAGTCAAACCTGGGTGTTGCAAGTTTACTTACAAAAAGTTATTTGATTGTTTAAGATATTACTCAACATGTAATAGATGCTGCTTTCTGAAAGAATGGTATGATGGTGGGATTTTCTCCCTTGCAATTTCTTTGGGTGCTACTTAGTACTAGTTCAATGACTTTTTAGAAGCCAAAATTTAGATGTTTAATTATAAGATCCACTTATCAAATATAATAAAATAAATAAATCATGCAATAAAATAAATAATCATGACTAATTTTAAAAAATTTGGTCAGGTTTTTGTTTTGGTTTGGATTTTGGGTCACAGCCAGCAGCTCTCAGGGGTTACTCCTGACTCTGTGCTCAGTAATCACTTGGCAGACTTGGGGGAACATATAGGATGCTGGGAATTGAACCACTGTCTCTCCTGGGTTGGCCACATGCAAGGTCAATATCCTACCATTATGCTATCTGTCCAGCCCGCAATGTGGTCAGTTTTAATAAATGTAAAAGGATTTTTTTATGCTTACATTACATAAAAAGCAAATCTAAAGTGGGTTAATATGTCACTTATGTCAGAAAAATGAAATTTACAGTTACATATTAATGGACTTTGTCTATCTTATTGTGTACTTTATTAGTGAAATTTTTATTTGCTCCTAGTCTTTTTTTTATTTTTGGGCCACACCCGGTGATGCTCAGGGGTTACTCCTGAATATGCACTCAGTAATTGCTCCTGGTTTGAGGAACCATATGGGACACTGGGAATCTAACCTATGTCCATCCTGGGTCAGCCACGTGCAAGGCATATGCCCTACCACTGTGCTATTGCATTGGCCCCATTGCTTCTAGTCTTTTAATCAGACAAAAAGATATTAAAGAAAAGAATTGCAGGAATGGTACTAAATTTGGAGCCAAAACAAGAATACTAATTATGAGGTGAACCAAAGTTTGCAAAATACAATACATTTTGGGTATCCTTTATATATATATGAATATAAATGTGATACATAGATATGCATTATCCTGCCTCCCCTCAGAACAATTTTACTGTTTTGCATTTTAGCTTTGGACTTTTTGCTTCTCTTGAAAGGCAATGTAAGACATAGCATTAAAACTAGCTAAAGGAATGTTCTTGAGATTGTTAGCCACTAGAGCATCCAATACATATTACCAGAAGATTGATATATTTTACATCTTACCCCAGAAAAATTGTACTTCCATTAGGAGATTATGCATTTTATCCCTACTAATCACATCCTCATTTCACTTTGGCTGCCTACAAGCTAACACATGAATGTCTAACTCAGATTCATTATTCCATCTATAAACCACTGCTTTCTACTCTATACTGTCTAACTTATAGTTTTCTTTGATATGCTTTTGAATTTTATTAATTTTATTAATTTATTTATTTATTATTAATTTTAATATTAAATATTTAATATTAATAATAATTAAATAATTAAATATAATATTTATATATTTATTATATATAATATTTATATTTATATATTTATATATAATATTTATAAATATATTTATAATATTTATATATAATTAAATATTTAATTTTAATAATTTATATAAATTATATATATTTATATATTTATATATTTTATATATTTATATATTTTATATATATAATATTTATATATTTATAATAATAAAAATATATTTATATATTTATATATTTTATATATTTATATATAATATTTATAAAAATATATTTATAATATTTATATATAATTAAATATTTAATTTTAATAATAATTAAGTATAATATTTATTATTAATTATTTATTAATTTATCTGTCATTACATATGCTGAAATAAGTACAAAAAGTTACTTATCAGGGGCCAGAGAGATAGCACAGTGGTTGGGAGTTTGCCTTGCAGGCTGCTGATCTAGGATAGATGGTGGTTCAAATCCCAGCATCCCATATGGTCCTCGAGCCTACCAGGAGAGATTTCTGAGCACAAAGCCAGGAGTAACCCCTGAGCACTACCTGGTGTGACATGCCCCCCCCCAAAAAAAACAAAAAAATGTTACTTATTAATAAGTTATTAGTTTTTATGTTCCTGAATAAATCTCAATGTCTAAATGTTTCTCCACTTACAAAATAAACACTGTGCAACAAGGATGGGGGAAAGGGACAATCTGGAACATTTTATGCATGAAATCAATCATCACTGTACCTCGATAAAATTTTAAAATAAAAAAATAAGCATTACACAGAATGATGTAAAATTCAAAATATATTATTCATCATGAAATTCACGAATCATTTTATAAATAATATAAATGCACGTATAGTATAAATGCATGTCCAAAGAGAGCAACACTGAAATTTGTAGTAGGTTCTTAACCTCAATATTCTTTGCCTCATGTTTAAAGTCTCTTAAAGCTTTTTTTTTTTTTTGGGGGGGGGTGTTGTGATACCTCTCCCTTCCTTACTATCAGTTCCTAGGTGGATAGACAAGACCAGATGTGAGTAACAAGTACTGTGTACCCATGGTGATGGTAATTAGAACCATGGATTTTGGATCCCCAAAGGGTCAGATTTTCCAACATATGTTTTCCAACATATCAGTTCCTAGGTGGATAGACAAGACCAGATGTGAGTAACAAGTACTCTGTACCTGTGGTGATGGTAATTACAACCATGGATTTTGGATTCCCAAAGGGTCATATTTTCCAACATATGTTTTCCAACATATGTCACCTTGTTTCAATGCAATAAGATCATAGATAAAAAACAAAAACAAAAACAAAACCTTGAGAGAAACTGACACTATTGATTTAAAACAAACAAACAGAGGCCAGCGGGTGGTGCTAGAGGTAAGGTGTCTGCCTTGCAAGCGCTAGTCAAGGAAGGATCGCAGTTCGATCACCCGGCATCCCATATGGTCCCCCAAGTCAGGGGCGATTTCTGAGAATTTAGCCAGGAGTAACCCTTAGCATCAAACGGGCGTGGCCCAAAAACCAAACCAAACCAAAACAAAACAAATAAACAAACAAAAAATCCACAAATCGGGGCCGGAGAGATAGCATGGAGGTAAGGTGTTTGCCTTTCATGCAGAAGGTCATCCGTTTGAATCCCGGCATCCCATATGGTCCCCCTTGCCTGCCAGGAGCAATTTCTGAGCCTGGAGCCAGGAATAATCCCTGAGCACTAACGGGTGTGACCCAAAAACCACAACAACAACAACAAAAAAAAATCCACAAATCATTTTGTACAGCTAAAGGCCCTGAAAGTTAAGAAGAAACTTGTGTTCTCTCATTAAACCTTAGTTCTACCACTTATAGGCAAGTTAAAACAAATTCCATTGCATAACAATATTATAAATTTCAACATATATATCATTTTAAATCAACATGAATATATGCTAATAAGTACTGGTTGGGGACAGAGAAATAACACAGTTCTGGAAGGCATTTATCTTGTATGTGGTGATTTTGGTTTTGATCCACCCAGCACCATATGTTCCAGAGCACTGAAAAGGGTGATCCCCGAGCACATAATCAGGAGTAAGCCCTGAGCACTGTCAGGTATGACCCCAAACAAACAAATAAAAACAACAATAAAACAAATAAGAAAGTACTTTTCTATTCGAACCTAAAGTATATGATCATTGAACGACTGAAACAGACAACTACTCACCACAGACTTATAGGTCCCACGCACCAAGTACGTTTTTGCAAATTACTATTATCCCTTTTCCTTTTTCCCTTTTTTCTTTTTTCTTCAACTTTCATCCTCTTTTTTTCTCCTTCATTTCAATCTATGTTACTTTTATATTATAAAGCCCATGCTGTCAGTTTCCTTTTAGGAACGGAACCTCGATGCACAAGACATGACCGATGACACTACATAGGGTAGACACCTCTTATAGTGCCCACTGCCATATAGCTTAGTACTCTAGAAGAGAAAATCATGCTTATCATAAAATGCTCCAGGTACAATCTAACCCTGAAAGCTTCATTTCACAAAGTTCACCCCGTCATTGATGAAGTGCCTAGAAATTGGAAAACCTTCCCACTCCAAGGAATAGGCCCAATTTTTTTTCTTTACTTATTTTTTAAAAAGTTTCCCCTCTTCTCTTTTTTTTCTTCTTCCTCTGCTAATCTATATTTTAGCTATTTGTTATATTTTATTTCTTCTTTTTTAACTTTATTGATTGATTGGTTGGTTTTTTGAGCCACACCTGGTGAAGCTCAGGGATTACTCCTGGCAATACACTCAGAAATCGCCCCTGGCAGACTGGGGAACCATATGAAATGTCAGGAATTGAACCGGGACCCTCCCACATAAGCTGCATGCAAGGCAAAGGCTCTACAGCTGTGCCATCTCTCTGGCCCCTATTTATCTTTTCGTTTTAGTTTGGTTTTTGATTTTTGGGCCACAACCGTTGACACTCAGGGATTACTCCTGGCTATGCGCTCAGAAATCACTCCTGGTCTGGGGGACCACATGGGATGCTAGGGGATCGAACCTCCGTCCATTCTAGGCTAATGCAGGAAAGGCAGACACCTTACTCCCTGCGCCTTCACTCTGCCCCTATTTATCTTTTCTTAATTCAATTATTTCTAAGTGCTCACAACCATCGTATGAGGGTCAGGCTCCAACAACAACTTATGAATAGATCCTTAATGTCTGTCTATAAGTGGGTGTGAGTTTGTATACAGTGAACTTCACTTTGCCCAATCTATACTGTAAACAATCCATGCCTATATTATATATAGCCTCTCATATATATTATCCCTCTGCCCCCTTCAGAACCTCTTATATACTTTCATTCTCCCAATCCTGATCAATTATCCCTCCCTATTAAACCTTCTTTACCCTCAGTTCTTAACTCATTAGCTACCGAGACCGACTGTCTGCCCAATAAGCCACCACACAGCTCCCAAAATGAAAGGACACACTTTCAGTCCCACATTTCATGCCTCAGTGAGAAGCTGCAATCAGAACTCCAGCATATTCATACTATGTGGCCTCTCTTCTAACACACACACCCCAAATATGGACTGTTGCATGCTACCAACTTCAGCTACAGAAGGAGCCCTTGCTCAAGGACTCTACCTGATCTCTTAATGCTGCAAACCATTTCTCAAACCCAACAAGACCACGGTGTGGGATGAAAATGAGCCCTGGATTTCACCCCCCTCATGAATATCTCAAAAGACTTAATGGGGATGCCTATATTTTCTTTGTATGTTTAGTATCTCAATAGTGTATCTCTTAGTTTGTTTATTTCCTAATGTAAAAGTAGCCTCCTTCATCTCTTTTTTAAAATTGTTAAATTATTTTTTAAAATTTATATATATGACTTTTTTAATTTCACTTCTTTGGGTTCTGGAAAATTCTAGAAGAAAAAGTCATGCTTGAGATAAAAGCTCAGGTCAAAACCAGGGCACAGAGATTTTATAGACTGTCATTTTTACCCCATCAGTATGATATGGCACAATTCCCTTTTGCATAGGCATACTAAGAAAAGGGGAAATTTTATGTATAGAAACAAGCTCTTATTCAACCTCGACTGGGCAGAAGTTTTCCTGGGACCAATAAGAAAGATGCCTCAGCCCAGAGTTTGTAAAAAACAAAAACAAGATCTCTAATCCCAGAGTTCTGACTTTGACAACTGTCACTGAGCAGAACTTCTGGTGTCTTAAGAAAAGACTCTGTCTTAGGCTTCGACCTAGGATCTGTGCAAAAACCAAAATCACAAATTACAGAAGACTGACAACAACAAACGTGATAGCACAGATCTTCTAGAATCATAACAAAAGACTCTATCCTTGATGTTGTCCTTTTACCCGTTGAAATATCAAGATCTCTAGCTACAGAGACTGAGTTTGTCATCCAAAACTGAGCAGAAAGTTTCTTGGCACCATAAAAATACCTTGGGGTTCAAGAATGAACATGTATGGAGCCCATAGTTGCTCCCTTGACAGTATGCTTCAAGGGTGGAGAAACTCTGTACCTCCTAGGCCAAGGGAATTTCCTCTAACTTCCCCAATACTTGTTGTGCCTATGCAAAAAAAAAAAAAAATACTCAAAGCCTTGTAACACAGCCCTTCAATTTTTTTTTCTTTTCTTTCTGATGGTTGTGGTTTTGGTGATGACTTTTTTGTTGCTGCTGCTGTGTTTTTTGTCATTGTGTGTGTGTGGTTTTTTGTTTTTTTTTGGGGGGGGGGAGGCGGGCACACCTGGTGATGCTCAGGAGTTACTCCTGGCTATGCATTCAGAAATCACTCCTGGCTTGGGGGACCATATGGGACTCTGAGGGATTGAACTGCAGTTTTTCCTAGGCTAGTGTGAGCAAGGCAGATGCCTTACTGCTTGCACTACTGCTCCAGCCCCTTGTTTTGTTTTTGATTTGTTTTTGTTTGTTTGTTTTTCTTTTTCTTTTATTTTCCCTTTCTTCTTCTGAATTGATCATTATAGTCTCTAGATGGATTCCCTCCCAGTATTTTCCCCCTTTTTTCTCTTATTTATTTTCTTTTTTCAACAGAACCACCGATATTGAATCATCTTGTTCTCCTCATAACTTGAGGGGGAAAATGAATGGATGGTAGCAGGACCAACTAGTCATATGAACATTGAGTGGAAATAAAAAATGATCAGACTTAAGCACCAAACCCAAAGTCAACGACACCAGAATCTGTACCCAATCTACAACAAGCTATACACAAAGGAGTCCTGTTACACAAGCAGTCCAAGGGTCAAAGGTGGGAGGTATGGGATGCACGCTGGAAACAGGGGTGGAGGGAGGACAACACTGGTGATGGGAATGGCCCTAATTCTTTGTCACTATGTACCTAAAATATTTCTGTGAGACTTGTAATTCACTTTTATCACAATAAAAATTATTTTAAAAAAAAAGAAGAATCAAGCTCTTATTTACTACAGTAAGAACCCATACATTTTATAATACAGGGGTGATTCCTATCCTGAACATGTGTCATGGGGACTCGAATTTCCTTGTGATCATACAGCGACCGTCCAACCCTGAACCCCAGATACCAACCCATAGAACCAACACAGCCCCCTAAAACAGCACCAGGAAAGGACCCCCAAGGGAGTTCCTAATACCACTCTGGCACAAAATTGCGCCTGGTTGATATGACATCCTGACAATGAGGAAACTGCAACTACTTGATCTAAGAGCAGGTTACACTATCTCATCACCTAATGACAAGATGAAATCAAAAGAGACCCCATCCTTTGATCTGTGCAAAAACCAAGATTACTAATTACAGAAGACTGACTTTGACAGCTGCAATTGGGCAGAACTTTTCCTGGGACCAAGAAGAAATACCCTAGCCTAGGCTTTGTCCTAGGATCTGTGCAAAAAACAAGATCACTAATTACAGAAGACTGATTACAACAACCTGACAAGGCAGAACTTCTAGAAACATACACACACACACACACACACACACACACACACACACAGCTCTAATTTAGACTTTAGCCTATGACCTAAGTAAATATCAAAATCTCTAATTACAGAGGAATGTTTTTGTCATCCACTACTGAGCAGAACCTTTCACGGCACCATAAGAAGCTCTTGGAGTTCAATAATGAACATGTCCAAAACCAATAGTTGCTCTCATGACAGTATGCTTCAAGGGAGAGAAAACCTGTATCTCTTAGGCCAAGGAAATTACCTTTCTAATTTCCTCAATACTTACTGTGCCTATGCAAAAATACCAACAACAATGACACATATAATTTAAGAGAACATTTTATTTTCTATTCACCAGTTTCTATTCAAGAATACCATAAAGGAAGCATATAGACATTTAAATGGAGGAAAGAATTAAGGCATGTTTATGAGAAGGCACATTCTACTTTCTTTGTACCTCCACATTTTTTTCTTCCTAGAAACTCTCTGACCCCTCACCAATCATACAGCTAGGATTGTTAGAAAGGTTTCATCACATAATTAATCAACATATTTTCTTAATAAACCATAATTGAATCACTGTGACATGCACAATTACAAAGTTGCTCATTATTGAGTTTCAGTCATACAATATACAACACCCATCTCTTCCCCAGTGCACATTTTCCACCATCAATGTCTCCACTTTCCCTTCTCCTCTTACCCCTACCCAACCTTTCTTTATGCTCTATGGCAAACATTTTTCTTTTCCTCTCTTACTTTTTCCTTATTGGCACAGTTGTTTACTATATTGTTATTGAAGGGATGTCGTGCATATTATTTTATGTCCTTTAAGCACCCAGTTCTTGTCCAGAATGGTCATTTCTGCTATCATTGCCATGGTGACCCCTTCTGCATTCTTTCCCTTCTTTGTGTAAGATTCGTATCATGGAGCAGACCTCCTGGCCCTCTTCTCCAATATCTTAGGATTTTATGATCATAATTAATTATTTTATATCCCACAAAAGAGTGCAATTACTAAATGTCTATTCCTCCAACTCATTTCACTCAGCATAATACAATCTATAATTATCTATGTATAAGCAAATTTGAAGGCTTCATTTTTCCTACCTGATGTGTAGTATTACATTGTCTAGATGTACCACAGTTGTTTTTTGGTTTTTTTTGTGGTTTTTGGGTCACACCCAGTAGTGCTCAGGGGTTACTCCTGGCTCCAGGCTCAGAAATTTCTCCTGGCAGGCACGGGGGACCATATGGGAAGCCGGGATTCAAACCGATGACCTTCTGCATGAAAGGCAAACGCCATACCTCCATGCTATCTCTCCGGCCCCATACCACAGTTTTTTTTATCCACTCATCTATTCTTGGGTATGTGAATTGCTTCCAGTTTCTGGTTATTGTGAATAGTGCTAAATGAGCAAAAGAACGCAGATGCCTTTTCTGCATTGTGGTTTTGGACCCTTGGAGTATATGCCCAGAAGCTAGAATAAAAGCACAATTTCTAATGTTTTGAGGAAAGTCCATATTGTTTTTTCAAAAGGCTGAACCATTCTACATTCCAATCAGCAATGAATGAAAGCCCTTTTATCTCAGTACCTTCACCAGCACTGGTTGTTCTTGTTCTTTTTAAATGTGTTTTGTTCTCTGTGGTGTAAGATAATATCTGGTTTTTTTTATTTGCATCTGCCTGATGATTAATGATGTTGATAAATTTTTTCATATGCATTTTAGCCATTTGTATTTCTTCTTCGAGAAAATTTCTGTATCAACTTACTGGTGATTTCTGATATTGTTTAATTTAGAGATCCTCTTTGTGAGATTTGAGTGTATTTTTTAGTGTGTCCACTGCCATTCCTCTCACCTCCTCCACTAAGTGACCCCTGCTTCTGAAATTTCTCAAATGCTTTTATTACTAAGAGATTTATTTTTCAGAGTTATAGCCTACAAAGCTCTTATGTTCCTATAGAGCAACAAAATTACTCATAATGTAGGTTATTAATGATCTCAAAGGAGAAAATAAAATGTATTTTGTATGTGAATGTTAAGTCTTATTTTACATTTTTAACCCATACTTTGCATTTTTTGTATTTCTACCCAAATTTTGCACGTTTGCATGGTACATAATAGGCATGGCTGAGATTAAAAAAAATTTAGAACAAACTACATATTGTATCCTTCAAAGTTGGAAGTCTTTCTTTCCCCTCCCTCCCTCCCACTCCTCTCCTTTCTTCTTTCCTATCGCTCTACCTTTTTCCTTCTTTCCTTCCTCCCTCCCTCCCTCTCTCCCTCCCTCCCTCCCTCCCTTCCTCCCTTCCTCCCTTCCTCCCTTCCTCCCTTCCTTCCTTCCTTCCTTCCTTCCTTCCTTCCTTCCTTCCTTCCGTCCTTCCTTCCTTCCTTCCTTCCTTCCCCCTTTGTGTGCTCTAGGCTTACTCCTAACTCTGCACCACAAATCAGTCCAGAAGTATATGTGATGTTGAGAATCAAACCTAGTTAGCCCTATATAAAGCAAATAACTTATCTGCTTGTCTATCTCTCCAGCCAATAGTCATTTTTCTTTAAAGCAAACTCCTCTTTTGCTTTAGATATCCTTGAGCTAAGCTTTATATCCAAATGAACTACAGCTTCCCTCAGGGAGTCATCAGCCCCAAACAACATATTGCAAAGCCATGCTTTACTACAAATAAACTATTCATCATTTCAAAATGTGAACTCCTATTAGTGCAATAACCCATACACATTACATGCTCAATAAATGTTGATGGAAAGTATGACTAGTAGCATAAGCACTAAAGACACATATTGGTCAATAAACACTTGTTGAAGAAGTTAATTTAAAAAAATTCAGTGTATATGACTAAAAAACCAAATCCGTCTTTTTAAAATCTGGAGTTATATTTACAATGTCCAAATTTATCATTTGTAAATCCCCACTTCAAATATGTTTTCACATCACATTATTTTTTTAAAATTCCTTTTTTCATCTACTGTCACAAAAAGTCTTCTGGTCACATTTTAAAGAATACAAAAGAACAATAATTAATAAACTATATTTACCTTTAAGTTAAATAGTTGTTACATTGTTGTGAAATATAACAGTTATAATTTAAAACTCATTAACACTAATAAACTTAAGCAAAATAAGCACAATTTATCATTGCAGATTACACAAACATTTTAGTATAATTTTTTTCCTGAGACCAGAGCAGTGGCACAGCTGTAGGGCGTTTTCCTTGCATGCAGCTGACCTAGGACGGACATTGGTTTGATCCCCCAGAGTTCTATATGGTCCCCCAAGCCAGGTGCAATTTATGAGTGCATAGCCAGGAGTAACCCCTGAGCATCACCGCGTGTGGCCCAAAAATTAAAAAAAAATGTTTTTCCTTTGTTTAAAAAAAAAAACTTTTTCTAGATGTTTAATTAATAAAAGCCTTTGTATCACAAAACAGTAATGACAATATTAAAAACTCTTCTACCTGCTTAGCTATAAATTAAGCTATATCTTTTTGTTAAATTTGAGAAATGTGTGGTTTCCTAAATGAAAGACTTTCTTTATATGTCATGTGGTCATTAAAAATCAATCTTACTGGTTTGATCTTCCTTTGCTTTTCAGTGTCAAAACAATTCAAAATGTTAGTTATATATTAAATATCTATGCAAAATATTACTAAACATAAATATTTGATCATTAGTTTTAAATTCACATTCAATTATAAATACTAGAGTTACATATATAACTATTTAAAATCCCAATACTTTTACCTAATGAGAATTAAATTAATGAATAACACTGAATTTAAAATTTATTTTTATTAAGTTTATTTCCATAAAATTTAATGTATTTCTAAGGAGTACAGTTGAATTACTTTAACAATCATATGTTAAGCTTGAGTTTACATTTACCTATTTTGATAAGTTACTTTTTATGAAAATAAAGCAATGTTCAGTAAAAGAATTCTCATTGAAACTCGAGTAAAATGAAATAGCTTCAAATCACCCGTGTTTCTACTAATTTCTGTTTTACTTTTCCAGATAACATTTGCTGGATAGAATCCCTCTTGTTCAGTTATGTTACTTGATATCTATAATAATAAATTGTCACAAATTTATTTTTAAACTACTTTAAATACCATGATTATAAGGTTGTCATAATATAGTTGATTTGTTTGTTTGTTTGTTTGTTTGTTTGTTTTTGAAGGGATCACACTCAGCAGTGCTCAGGGCTTACTCCTGGCTCCTCACTCAGAAATCGCTCCTGGCAGGCACTGGGAATCCTATGGGATGCCGGGATTCAAACCACCATCTGTCCTGGACAGGCTGCGTGCAAGGCAAACTCCCTGCTGCTGCGCTATTTCTACGGCCCCTACAGTTGATATTTTTTTCATACTTACAAAGTTGTTCATGTTTGAAATTCAGTCATACAATGTATAACACCCTTTACCAGTGCACTTTTCTGTCACCAATGTTACTGATTTTTTTTTAAAAGAATGCCTTAAAGACCCAAAGATGTTCATGAATAGACTTCTAACAATATCATAGTCTTTTTTTGTGGCTCCAAATATGATGTTATTGTTTTGAAGTGTACTTGTTCATTTCAGGGTTCTATCCTCATCACCATATATAGTATGCTAAGCACATTTGGGATCAATTCCCCCTCATTGAGCCCAGTGTGGTCACACTGCACTGCCCCCAGTAAAAGAAATACATTTAGAAACTGGGGCCCAGGCAGTAAAATGCATATTTAGCCTAGTTTTGATCCTCAGACTCATGTGTCTCTCCAGCACTTTGGAGTACAGTCTTGATGATCTCTCCCACAATAATAAGCAAATTAAACTAAAATAATAAGATGGTTACTTTTGGAAAAAAGGAAATTTAAATTTTTCTTTTGTATTAAAATAAATATTTAAAAATATGTTGACTTTTGTCTCTTGTACATTTTTTAATTTTAATTTCTTGCACCTATTATGTATAAGGTAAATGAATAATATGTGGTTGTTACTTTAATGAGCTCAGACATCTATAAGCATAACTGTAGTTCTATTTGAAATGGTAAATAATAATAAAAATTTAATGGGTTTTAAGTATATATCACACTGCACTAAATATTCTTTCTTTAGATAAAAAAATTATTAAGGAAATAACATCATTACCTGCACTTCACAAACAAAAAATGAAGCCTAGACAGTTCATAATATTTGATGAAAGAAAGCAATGCAGCTTGGAATCTGGTTGAAATGGAGCTAAATTTAACTCCCTGTGGCCTCACTTCAAGGCCCATATTTCTAATAATGGGTATACTATATTCCATGGAGAACTTCTAAAAATATGTGCATAAGACAATGGAAGAATAGATATATACTATATACTATACATCTCTGTTAGGTTGGGGTTGTCTGGTTCACATGTTTTCCTAGCTTTATTTCTAATAGTGCCCTCCAAATCTCATGAAGAGACAAATACTCAGAGAGGAAGGAGGTTAAAAGTAAACAAAGACAAGAAAATAGAATCTCATATAATTTCTATGGCAAGTATTTCTAGCACTGTATTGAATAAAAGCAGTGAGATGGGCAACCTTGTCTTATGCTGGGTCTTAAAAGGAAGACTTTTAGTTTTTCCCCATTGAGTATGATGTTTGCAATGAGTTTGTAAATGGCTTTGACAAAATTAAGGAAAGGTCCTTCAATTCCCATCTTGTTGAGAGTGTTTATCATAAACAGGTGTTGGACTTTGTCAAATGCTTCCTGTGCATCTATTGATATTATCATATAATTTTCATTTTATTTTATTAATAATAAATATTATTAATATTTATTAATATTTATTAATAATCAATTAATTGATTGTCTTGCATATGTTAAGCCATCTTTGCATGTGATGAATCTTACTTGTTCATGGTATATAAACTTCTTGATGAATTGTTGGATTCAATTTGCTGGTATTTTGTTGAGGATCTTTGCATCTGAGTGTTCATAAAGGATAATGACATGTAGAATCTATTTGGGAGTGTTTCTGCTTATTCAATTTACTGGAAGAGCTTAAAAATTGTTGAAAGAAGGTCCTATTTAAAGGTTTGAAAAATTCAGTAAGGAATTTGTCTGGCCCAGGCTTTTGCTTTGGGCAAGGTTTTTGATTACCATTTAAATTTCCTCAATTGTGATAGGTCTGTTTAATATTCCAGATCAAATTAGTTCAACCTTGGGAGGTTATAGGGGCCAAGAATTTATCCATTTCTTCCATATCTTGTTTTGTGGTATAAAGATCCTCAAAATAATGTCTGATTGCCCTTTGAATTGCTGTAGTATCTGTAGTGACATCTCCCTTTTTATTTCTGATTCTGTTTCTCTCTCAACTTTCTTTGTGATTCTTGCTAATGAAATAAAAGATAAACAGATGGGACTATTAAACTAAAGCTTCTGCACCTCAAAGGAAATGGTGACTAGTATGCAAAGACTATCCATGGAATGGGAGAAACTATTCACCCAATACCCATTTGATAAGGGTTAATATCTAGGATATATTAGGCACTTAAAGAACTCATCAAGGAAAAAATCTAACCCCATCAAAAAATGTGAGAAGAAATGAACAAACATTTTCTCAAAGAATAAACATAGGGGCCCAAGAGATAGCATGGAAATAGGGTGTTTGCCTGGCATGCAGAAGGACAGTGGTTCGAATCCCGGCATCCCATATGGTCCCCCGAACCTGCCAGGAGTGATTTCTGAGCGTAGAGCCAAGAGTAATTCCTGAGTGCTGCAGGGTGTGACCCAAAAAACAAACAAACAAACAAATAATAAATATAGATGGGCAAAAGGCATAAAAAATGCTCCACATCACCGTAAAATCAAAATAAAAATGAGATATCATTTCACAAGAAAAACACTGGTGCACACAGGAAAAAACAAACAAGAACAACCAGTGCTGGCATGGATGAGGGAAGAAAGGGATTCACATTCACTGCTACTGGGAATGCCAACAGTACAACCCTTTTGAAAAACAATATGGATATTCCTCAAAAAGCTAAAAATTGAGCTCTCATCTGATTCAGCAATACCACTTCTATAGATATACCCTAGGAACATAAAACACAATACAAAAATGCCCACTACACTCCTATGTTCATTTCAGCACTAGATACAATAATGAGAATATGGAAACAATAAAGTGCCTGAGAACAGATTCATAGCTAAAGAAACCATGGTACATCTACACAATGGAATACTACACAGCTGTGATGAAAAATGAAGTCATGAAATTTGCTTAAACATGGATGGGTATGGAGAATATTATGTTGAGTGAAACTAGTCAGAAGAAGAGGAATAGACATAGAATATTCTCACTCACTTATGGGATATAAGAAATATAAAAGATAGTGTGGTAATAATACCCAGAGACAATAGAGAGGAGGTCCAGGAAGATCAGTTTATGGTAGGATATTTGCCAGAAATAGTGGATCAGTGCATTTAGGGTTGAGAAGGGACCACTATGAAATGATAGCTGGAACTGATCACTATGGACAATAACTTGGTGATGGACAGAGATACATGGTATCCCTGTATTAAAAGAGTGCAAACCAGAGTGCCTAAAAAGAAAAAATTAAGGAATAGATAGAGAAGGAGGGAGGGGGAGTTAAATGGCTGACCCAGAGGCAGGCAATGATGGTGAGAAGGAATCTAGGGACATTGGTCATGGAAAATGTTCATGGGTGAAAGGTGATGTACATTGTAAGACTGAAATTCAATGAAGAACAACATTGTAATCATGGTGTTTAAGTGAAAAGAAAAAATAAAAGAGAAAAATATGAAAGAATATAAGGTCTTATCAGGCTTATACTGAATAAAACGCCTGCAGGAAAGACTCAGGCCAGCACTGAATGGCTGCAAACATTCTCCATGTCACAGTGAGAAAACTTTTTAAGAACAAATGGCATCTGAAACAGTGATACTGCTCAGGTAGCAAAATGCATGCCTAATATATGTAGTCCTATGGTCACCACCAACTGTACTGGGGTAGTCACCTCAAAAAAAATTGTTTGTTATAGTACTGTTATACCACACAGAATTCTGCCATTGGCATCTCATTGCTCTTAATGTATTGCTGTATTTTTGCCTTGAGTTTGAAGACTCAGTTACCCCATCATATATCATCCTCCTGTGGCTCACTATGCTTCAGCCTTTATGTCCAACTTGCTCACAGTCTGTTATGCCTTCCAAGAGGCATAGCAAAAAGTCCCTTCCACTTCTATTTCTACTGTAGTATCTATCCCAAAAGCCCAGTACCTCCTTATCATTGTGTATTCATGTATCAGAGTGTGCTAAGGTGAATATGAATTATCTAATATTAACATTAGACTAAGAAGACTCATGATCCAGACCCTTGCTGTCATATTCACAGGTACAGGGCTCTATCTGCAGTTACCTGCAATATAGAATGAGAATCCTGTGTGAATAGATATCTTGGTAACCTATTGGAACACATTATATGCTTAGAGATACTTGTAGTACAAAAGACAAAAGCAAAGGCTACTGTCCTGTTAATGAAAATAGTATAAAGTCTAAGGTCCACGTGTTAGGTGAGCCCCAACCCCACCCTCACTCCCTCTAGCCCCTTCAGCCAGCAAGTATGAAGATACAGGATATTGGAAGAGAAATAATTCACAAGTAGTCAAAGTTTCATTGGAATCATCTTGCTTTTATTCCATGGTTCTGTCCTCCATGTCTGTCTAACTCATCTCTTCTCCTGATGATCTCTCGCTGCTTCTCTGCTAAACTTCCTACGCTGAGCAGCTTATAGCTGCTTCTCTTCTGACTCTCTGCCTTTTTCTGCTCTATCCTCTTCCCCCAGACAGACTCTCTTACTCTTTTTTATTTTTTTAATCTTTATTTAAGCACCATGATTACAAGCATGTTTGTAGTTGGGTTTCAGTCATAAGCAGAATACCCCCCTTCACCAATGCAACATTTCCACTAGCCCACCCAAACCATGTATATAGGTTCATCTCATCATTCAGATGGAATTAACAACTCAAAAGAGGTTAAGGAAACAGGAAATTGGGGGAAGGGATATCTTACACTGTCAGGGAGATAGCTTTCCAATGTCAAATATGGATGCATAGGTGGGAAAGAGAATCTTGAAGGCACTTCAGTTTTCATCTGAAGATATGGCTTATTTTACCTGCCAATGATCACATATTACTACTTGTAATGCCAACTAAAACAGCTACTATATACTCTACCACTTTTGTTGAACACCTTCCTTACATTGTTAATGTTTTACTTGAGTTGATCTTGCACTCTACTGGCACTTACTTCTCAATATTAAAATAAGAAAAGTTGCCTAAATATTTGTTCCCAAGCATGGATATAAAAAATGAAAATACTGCATTTTTCTGCTGAAAAGTAAGTCTTAAATAGTTTTTTGCTTGGGAAAAGTCCTTTTGTTTTGTTTTGTTTTGTTTTGCGCTCAAGGGTTACTTTTGACTTTACACTTAGAAATCATTTCTGCCAAGCTTGGGGACTTTATGGGATACTGGCGATTAAACCCCGGTACATCCTGGGTGGGCTGAATGCAAGGCAAATGCCCTGCTGCTGAGCTATTGCTCTGGCCCCTTAAATAGTCTTAAACATCACATTTATTAATATCATTGGCACTCTCAGCAAGTCAAAAAAATTATTACATTTTAAAATAAATGTTTTGACATGAAATAAATTTCAAAACAATGTCAGGCATATAAACAAAAAGGTGAAAAGTTTTAAGGGCATATGATATACAGGAGTATATATGAAACTAACCTGGAGTGTTATAAAAATGAAAATAGCCTGTTAAAATAATGAGAATTGAAAATCTAAGCAAACAGAAATTATATTTAGAAGCAAAACACATTAAGCACTCCCTGAGCTTTTTTAAATGGATTTTTAACTCTGTCCACAATCTTTGCAGTTATTTGCCTACTTTGAGAGTGTTAAAATCTAAAGATTACTTTCTCATTAGATTCATTATTTTCCATTAATATATATAAATTATTTTCCTAGGCCTCACTTTAAAAATACATAGAAGTACAATGAAATGCAATAGGAATTTCCCTTTAATCTCTTACACACACATTAGCATCAGATTGTGAAGTCAGAATAGCCTTGGGTGACAATGTCTATCATCTACACAAAAGCTTTGTGAAGAAAGGCTTTATGAGATTGGGACATTCATTGTTTGGTGGGAGTGGAGCTATCAAATTGAGCAGTTCTCAAAACTTATTTCTGGCTCTGTGCTCAGGAGTTCTGGGGGTTATGTGCAGTGCAGGGGAATCAAACTAGGTCATCTACATACAACTCAGGCATCTTAACTCCTTTTCCATCTCTCCAGCTTCTGAGACTGTATGTAATATTCTAAGAATTTTCAACAGCATTGCTCTATAAGTCATTAAAGGAAAAAGTGAATACTTTGGGATCAGATAGTCCTTGGTTCTGAAAAGGGAAGTCATCATTACCCCACCCCCATCAACCTTGGCGGATGTCCCGCCCTTAAGGAAGTCATCACTTCCGCCCACACCAATAACTCATATTACCTTGGTGGATGTCCCGCCCTTAAGGAAATCGTCACTACCCCTTCCTTCCACCTCCCCCTTCTTATGCTATATAGAAGGAACGTAGAACGCCACGTGGTCTTTTGCCTCTGTCATGTTATGGTCACGTGTTAGACCCTGACCGGCCAGAAATAAAGACCCCACTTGAGCTTTTGCCTGAGTAATAGTCTCTTCATTTCTCCGCGTTGGAGTGTTATCTGGACTGCTGGACCTTTCAGTTTTACTAGTAAGATGAATTTTCCCTCTTCATTGTTAATATTAACTATTAATAACATAAAGTTAATAGTAACATAGTTAATATATTAACTATTAACAATAAAGGTTCAATAGAATAACCTATTAATGTATATATAGTTTTTGACACATAACAAAATTCAATGAAGCAGGACAGTGACTGGGGTTAGTTGTGGTTCTTGCTAATAGTTATAGCAAG
This sequence comes from Suncus etruscus, assembly GCF_024139225.1. Lineage (NCBI taxonomy): Eukaryota > Metazoa > Chordata > Mammalia > Eulipotyphla > Soricidae > Suncus > Suncus etruscus. The sequence continues at coordinate 75,693,172 of NC_064863.1, forward strand.
TAAATTGTAGGTCACAGATGGTAGAGCTAGTTTTTTACCTGGCATGGAAAATCTGAAAACCTCATACCTGACATCTCTGGCAAGGCAATGGTCTGTTTGAGGTGTTACCAAACTCTGTTGAACTATGTTACTATCACCCCAGTTTACAATTTCCCATCTCTTGCATTTATGTGCCTCCTCGTTATGCTCTGTGTCACCACACACACCCTGAAATGTATGTTTCCTCACTTGCACATCATATATCATATGTTTCAAAGCACATGTATCTGATTCTGGATGTGTCCCATGCAAGTGGTTAATAACAGACATTGTTCTTCCTATTGAGAATGAAGTAAGAGGCCATCTTGGTTTCTCTTATTTACCTAAGAACACTTATTCATTCCTTTTCAACTCTGTAAGTGCAACTCTGTAAGTCCAGGTAAGACTAGTCAGCTGGTCTATTTTGGCTGCAATTAATCTTGTTTTCAAGCTTTTGAAACAGGTATGTCTTTCTTACTGAGTGGACTGTCTTTTTGGAACATAAACATCAAAGAAGGTGTCAATTCCTATGGGAGGGCAGCAACCCAACCTTAGTACTACTTTGCTACCATTTGTAAAACTCTCTACTAACAAAGATATAAAGAATGCATTTACTTTTTCTGCATGAAAAGTAGAGAATATGCAGTGAAGTTATGCAGGGAAGTTAGAATGAATTATGTGACAAATGGTAATATCAAGACCTCAGAAAAACTAGTTATTTTGCTTCTTGAAAGTGTATAAATGGACTGTTTCTGCTCAACAACAAAGAAGAATATAATTTTTTCTCTTGCATTATTTCAAATGTATTCCCTGAGGTGAGCATCACAATCACATGTTCGGTTCAATACTTATATAGTCATGAGAGTGTTTCGGTCTGTACTAAAAAAACTAATAAAAAAATGAAACTTAACATACACAGAGGAAATAGTATATTTTGTTATTTTTGTGGAGAGGATTAAAACAGGTAGAGTGTGTGAGAATGTTGTGGCACTCTACCTACTATGCAGAGAGTCTAGTATCCTAGAATGTCAGTCCATGAAGATGAAAATATCAGAAGACGAAAGGAGAGAAATACTTTATCCCATAAGAAAAAGCATATAACTCTGAGCAAAGAAATATGGGTAGAAACTGTCCTAAGGTAACGTGCTAGATGTTATAAAAGGGTAAAAGACAAGATATTCACAAATGATACTGTTGTTAAATTCATAGAAAGGACATACCCCTAGACATTATTTCCTGAATAAAGCTAAAAATTACTTACATAATTACTATGCTATTTAAAACTCATGAAATTCTACCAACTCAAATCATTTCTTATGGCTTCCCATGAGTTATACAGCTTCCACATTTTTCCTCCAATTACATTATCATACTGTCCAGGCCTGTTTTGTGATGGACTCTTTATTAGAGTCTCTGAGTCTTAATTTTGGCTTAGTCTCTATTGAATCAAGTGTGATCTTTCCACCATCCCATTTAACCTTAAAGTTAGGAAATTATCTTTAGTCCAGAACTTTAGATGCCTGCTAATCTGTGAGAATTATTTGTTTTATAAAAATATAAAACGATGGGGCTGGAGCAATACCACAGCGGGGAGAGCATTTTCCTTGCACGCTGCTCACCTGCTTTAGGTCCCCAACATTCCATTTGGTTCCCTGAGCTTGGCAGCAGAGATCACTGAGCACAGAGCAAAAAATAACCCATAAGCACTGCCAGGTGTGGCCCCAAAGCCAAAAGCCAAAATAAAAGAAGCAGGCTAACACTAAAAGACAGCTAAGTGGGAGAAAATATGTGTAATCAACACATCCGATAAAGGCTTAATATTTAGAATATGCAAGGTACTCACAAAGATTAACCCTCCAAAACCTAAAAACTGCTCAAAAAAATGGAGAGAGGAAATAAATATTATTCTGAGGAAGACCAACAGATGGCCAACAGACACATGAAAACAAGTTCATCATCTCTCATTATTAGGAAAATCCAAATCAAAACAACAATGAGGTACCATCTTATCCCCGTGAGGATTGCACAAGTCAAAAATATTAGGAAAGATTTGTGTTGGCTGGGATGTGGGGAAGAAGGAACTCTCACCACTGCTAGTGGGAATATCATCTAGTCCAACCACTGTGGAAAACAGTATGGAGGGTTCTCAGTAAACTAAGAATCAATCTGCAATATGACTCAGCAATATCCCTTATGGGTATCTGTACCCAGTCAGAAAGACACTGATCCAAAAGGATATATGTATACCACTATTCACTGCAGCATTCGGTACAATAGGTAAGACTTGGAATCAACCTAGATGTCCAACAACAAACAAATGGACCATAAAGATATGGTGCATATACTGTATTTTCTGGCGTATAAGACGACTTTTGAAACTAAAAAAAGTCAACCGAAAATCAGGGGTCTTCTTATTTGCCGAGTATATCCTGAAAAAATATTTCGATATGCCGCTAAATGAAAATTGTCTGGACATTGCCACGAAACAAATTTTCCAACTCGATCCTGCACCTATCACTGCAAGGCTGCTCCCGCCTCTCTAACTCAGCCAATTCCAGCAGGCTTTTTATGCATGCAAATTATACAATGTTCTGTACCGGAATCTACACTGTATAAAGCTTGCTCAGATTGGCTAGAGTCAGAGAGGAAGTCTATTACAGTATAACCTTTGAACCTTTGCTTGTTATGATTGGCTCACTGTGATATATACAGTTGCAGCACAGGAATGTTCTGCCTTATAGAGCGAATACAGACCTAAATCTATGTTTCAACTGTAAAGTTAGGGGGTCACCCGGTCATTTATATGCTGGAAAATACGATATATACAATGAAATATAAAAAAACCTGCAATTTGCTGCAACATGGATGAAACTGGGAGATATTATGTTAAATGAATTAAGAATAAGGATAAATACAAAATTATATCACTTATATATGGTATTTAGAATAGCGTCATGAATAAGTGCAATGGTTTAAAGGGGGATTGTCAAGAACACTCTGAGCTCTAAAGTATAGTGAGGAGAAGGAAAGAAATTGAGTGGAGAAGGAGAAACACAAATATGAGAGGATGGGGACAAGGGCAAAGGAGTCTCAGGGACATTGATAGTAAGAAAGTACAGAACAAAATATCTAAGCCAGAGTTAACAGCAATGAAAATATGAGACCCAAACTTTAACAACAAAAATAAAAATTGAACCTGGCAGGCTGGAGGATAAGGGTTTGCAACATGGGATGGAAACGTTGGTGGACGGAGGTTGACACTGGCAGTGGGATTGGTCCTGAAACATTGTATGTCTGAAACCTAACTATGAATAACTTTGTAAATCACAATGGTTTAAATTAAAAAATAAAATAAAAGAGGAATTGTGACTTGTAATGAGGAGAAAAAAGGAGAGAAAATTAAAACTAACTTTAATATACAAGCATAACTGAAAATAAAATATGTCTAGTTGACAAAGATGGGGAAATAGATGCCAGGGGGAAATGTCATAGCCAGGAAAGAAATCAGTAAACCTCTTTTAAAAAAAGAAAACAGTATAGTGTAAAGTTCAAAGTCAAGATTAGAAGGAAGCCCAGCCAGCAAGGAAATGAAGTTTTACAAAAGACAGCACATTTAGATAATGGAAGAACAAACACATAATGACACTGAAAACAGGAGGGATGTGAGGATGAGAAAGTTTTTTTTATTCCTCTGAACTTAATTTCCTCAAACATTATTTTGGATTTAACAGTCACTAAAATATTGGTAGCTTTAAAACAATGTTTATTAGTTACAACATTATTTCTAATCTTAAAATTTGTCTACACAGAAAATTGCAGGTGTTGCTTTGACTTACTCATTAAAGATAAATACATATGTACATAATTCACAATATGAGAGGCATCTACTTTGTTGTCTATAAAAAGATATAAGTATTTTTCTTTTATTTTTTTTTTCAGACAAAACTGGATGGTTTAAAGAAAGTAGAAAAACTGAAATTTCTAAAAAACAAAAAGTAGTTTTTCTGGGGCCAGAGAGGTGGCGCTAGAGATAAGGAGTCTGCCTTGCACGGACTCCTTGCCCTTGCCTAGGAGGAACCACGATTTGACACCCCCACCCCACTCCCACCCCACTTCTGGCATCCCATATGGTTCCACCAAGCCAGGGGCGATTTCTGAGCGCATAGCCAGAAGTAGCCCCTGATATAGCCAGAAGTAGCCCCTGAGCGTCAAACAGGTGTGGCCCAAAACAAACAAACAAACAAACAAACAAAAATTGTTTTTCTCTGACCTTCAAACTATTCAACTTTATGATTTCCTCTCCTCTGCTTACTTGATTTGTTCCATTCTCTGATTGAACTCATTTATTCCACAATGATGCCACAGATAGCTGCTATATGTTAAGAATATGTCACTCATAAATAAGTGTTTTATTCTAGTTGACTCATGCTCAAGGTTCCAAATTTTTAAATGTGCTAAAAAGTACTCTTATTTCATTTCTTTGCAATATTTTGACCTTGAGTCAAACACATACCATCAATCTAGATGCCCATCAACAGAAAAAAAAATTATGTCTTTGTAAATGAAACTTGAGTTTTACCACGCTAAGCGAAGAAAGAAAATGAAAGGCCATTATTTGATGGTTTCACTTAGACACATGGAACAGGAATTACTAAACAGTAAGACTCATCTCGAGAGTCAGTGAAAACAATGATATTTTCCAGAAAAGGGAAGGGAGTAGGAAGAAAGGGTGAAGATGGTTTGGGGTGCTGTTGTTTTGTTTTTGTTTGTTTGTGGACCACATTTGGCTGCTTTTATAGGCCACTCCCACCTCAATGCTCTGGATTGCTCCTGATGGTGCTGGGAGTACATGAGGTGACAGATCAAATTCTAACCTTTTGCATGCAGCAGATGTACTTTAGCTTTCCAGTCCTGGTTGTTTACCTTATGGTAAGATAGTACCTAGAACTTTGAGGCAAGAATGATGACAGTTAAACACATATAGAGATATGACGCTAAAGCCCAACAAACTCCAAAATATTGCAAACAAATACTTGAACAAAAGAAAAAGTTGAGAGTATATCTAATTTTGAATGTTTCATTTAAATAAATGAGCTAGCTTATATAGTCATTTATGAAAATAAAATATTTTCTCTACCCACCAGTAGTATAGGAATTTTTATCATACTTGTAACTTTCTAAAACGTGATATTCCAAAAAAATTTAAAAATACTTCTAGTCTACTTTAATCTGCATGATGTTTTCCTCAATGTTGGCACTCTGATTATACTTAATTATAAAGAAATACAAACAAGGGGCCGGGCGGTGGCGCTCGAGGTAAGGTGCCTGCCTTACCTGTGCTAGCCTAGGAGACGGACCGCGGTTCGATCCCCCGGCGTCCCATATGGTCCCCCAAGCCAGGAGCGACTTCTGAGCGCATAGCCAGGAGTAACCCCTGAGCGTCACCGGGTGTGGCCCAAAAACCAAAAAAAAAAAAAAAAAAAAAAAAAAAAAAAAAAAAATTAAAAAAAAAAAGAAATACAAACAACATATAAGCAAGTAGAGAGAACTAACTAACATCCAAATCAAAACAATGTTCCCTAAAAGCTTTCATTAAAAATTAGTACAAGAGAATGTCTCAAGGGAAAAAAATGAAGAGGGTTAGAGGATTATATAAACTGATCATTTCAAATTAAGTACCTAAATTATTTTTATGATTCTAAAATCTCCCTACTTAGACTGTAATTTCATTTAACTTTATCTATTCTAAGACTCATTTCTTTCACATTTTAAGTTTTTAAATTAGTATGTCTTACTTACTTTTGATGGCATATCATAACCTAGATACTTCTTTTGCTATATTAATAGCAAAATAAATTATGCATATAAAATAAATGGTGTAGTAACCTGCGACATGTCTCCTAATGGCCTCCACCACCACCACCACCACCTCCCCCGAGACCTGATGTAGTCTCCTCCCAAATGCACCAGTGCCTAAATAGCCAACAGAAAGTTATTTAAGTTACAGTGTGTCACTAAGCTATAAAAGTCACTGCTGCTTTTGTTTTGCTCTCTCACATCACTCACTTTGGGGGAAGTCAACTGCAATATAGAAATGATTCTAGGAGAGACCAGAGTTGGTAAATATCCATGGCATTTGGTATTGATAACATCCAGAGAGGAGTTGAAGCTTCTTACCAACAACCTCATAATTACATTATTTTAGAAGCAGATCATCCAACCCTCATCAAAGCATAGGCTAACACCTTCACTCTCACTTCCTCCAGAGTCAGAAACTCTTTAATTGCTCCAGAATTCCTGACTGTCAGTATCTCATGCAATAATAAATGTTAGTTGTTTTAAACTGTGAACTGAAGGAATTCTTTGCAATGCTGCAATAAATAGCTCATAGAACTGTTTTCTGAGATTCAACAATATAGAATTAAAACACACACATACTTCTGACAATTCACTTAGGAACACCCTTAAATTACTGAGTCTATCTTCTACTACCCAAAGAGAAGTGAGAAGGTTGGAGAGAGAGAGAGATGCCTGTCCCTCATTTAAAACCTCTGAATAGTGCTTTAATAGCTAGTGAATGAGCAAACTCTGTGAACACTGTAACTGGGTATACGAACTTAAATATACTGACTCTGATTAGGAAAAGTCAATACTCAAGAAATCGGGGCCTTTTTTAGCGAGAGTAAAATATGGTCACCTTAGTTTGGTCTCAAGATTAACTTTTTCATGTCAAAGGATATGCAGATTGATTACAAGGTGCAGACGGATTGTTAAGACAGACAGGGTGAAAAGTAAAGTACCTTGCGGCTTTTTACACTTATGGAGAGGAGCCCTTGGAGCAGTGATAGAACTCAACAAAATGAGTCTTAAATAGAAATTCAAGGCTAAGATTACAACAAGGCTAAATTACAACAGGGAAAAGACCAGCACTGCCTATGTCAGGGAAAAAATATTAGTAAGCTTCCAAAGCACCCAGGAAAAAAAGATCCAGTATCAGACATCTGTGAAGCCCAGAAGCAGAAAGCCAGGCTCTGGGAAGATAAATTAAGAACTATTCTCTTCCACTTTCCTCCCTCTTCTGTTCCTGCTGCTTTTGCTGGATCTTGGACAGCAACATGCTAAAGATCATGATACTACCCATCAGTTAGTCTCATGTGAGGGGCAGAAGATATTTGCTGACATTTAATGCTTTTTCCTACTTAAAACAAATCCAAGATTTTATGAATGAGTGAGCAAGAAATCTGGTGTTGTCAAGTTTTCATACAAGGTCTTAGGAAGTACATCTCATTAAAAATAGTTTTACTCAAAAGAGTCTTCCCTTAACACTGAGAAGACTTAAACAACAACAATGACCTGCTTCCTTGACAGGGCTTTCTGCATTGCCCTTTAATTGTGAGTTGAAATTAGAGGACACTCCGTAGCATCCTGACTTCAATGTAGGATATACAGATTCCAGGATCTTCAATACAGAAACATAATACCAACAACAGAGACTGTGTGAAAAATAAAACTGTATTGGCACTACAGACAATGACCTGGATTGGACAAACTAGTTTGCGTGGAGCCTAGAGTTAGTCTTATGTCAGGAAACTTCAGGGGTAGTGTCTCCTTGTATTTAGGCTAAGGCTTTTCCTTTCCATGTCCCCCATACTTTTGTGGGCCTATGCAAATGATAATTGCCACTCTAACATCAATTTTACTGTGCTCCTTTGACTCTAAACCTTAAAAAAAAACACTTGAACTTTTGAGGTTAACTTAAACTAATATGCATGTGCATGGAAATCTAAAATACTATTATGCCTTCAAGTTTAAGGAGTTACATAAATTTCATGGTTTTAGATTGCTTTGTGTACCACTAAGAAATGTTATAATGTGCTATAATCTGGGGTCTTGAGAGACAAAGTAATTGTACATGAGTTATGTTTTATTTTTCTTAATGTTCTTTGACTGTAAATTCAAAATTAAGGTTTCAGCGGGGGGATTTCTTCTGAGAACTCTGTTTTTGGGTGATTGTCCTTCCACTGTAACTTTACCTTATCCTTCTTTGCATCATTAAAGAATAAAAATAAATAAAATAGGGGTCCCCTGTTTGTGACATCAGGCTGGGAAAATCCACGAAACTACGCCTGCCCATTGGGGCCCAACTGTGAAAAACTGTGAGTGCTACCTGTGTATGTCTGTCTACTGTCCTCTTGCGTGAAACTCTTGGGAGTGGGCCAAAAAGAGGTTCCAGAAAACTCGCTCTCCCAGAGGCCATTTTCAGGGTGGGACTCCAGAACATAAAAACTGGCTAGCTTTTGCAGAAGCCAGGTCCCCTGTTTGTGACATCAGGCTGGGAAAATCCACAAAACTACGCCTGCCCAGTGGGGCCCAACTGTGAAAAACTGTGAGTGCTACCTGTGTATGTCTGTCTACTGTCCTCTTGCGTGAAACTCTTGGGAGTGGGGTGAAAAGAGTCTCCAGCAGAGCACGGCCGCTTCACTTCACTAGGCGGCTGTGCGCTCTTTCTAAGAAAAGAACACCATCGCAACAAGAAGAAAAAAATCACACTAAGAACTGTGCTGTATCACAGAAGCAAGCATTTCTCTCCGGACTGTCTTCTCTGTTGCATGCTCGGGCCTAAGATTTGATCCAGTGTGAGGCTTCATCCACGGAGGACTCCCCTCCCTTAGAGGCAAGTCAGCCCATCCAGAAAGGGCGGAGCCAGAGGAGTGTGCTGCCTGCATCATATAGCCAATGAATACCACCACAACATGTAGAAAAACCCACAATACAAGTGTGACAATGGGGAAACAACGCAGGCCAGCATCAGACATAGAGAATGAAGAGGACAATTCTGATGACCAGATAATGACCAACCAACTAATCAACCTCTCAGATAAGGACTTTAGACTAGCAATATGGAAGATGCTCAAAGAACTCAAAGAAACCATGGATCGAGTTGAACAGAACACTAATAAGAACCAAGAAAATATGAAGACAGAAATCACAAAACTCCAAACTGAAATAACATGTCAACTAACAGGCCTGAAAAAGTCAGTAAACGAAGTGAATGACAAAATGGATAAGCTGTGGGACAGGGTATCAGAAGCTGAGAATAGACTTGGTGCAGTGGAATATGAGATACATAACAATTCCATACAGCAGGAGAGATTGAAAAAAAAACTTAAAGCAAATGAGCAGACAATGGTAAAATTAGTCAAAGAATGGGAACAGATGAAAATAGAAGTCTATGATAACATCAACAGAAACAACTTAAGAATCACTGGAGTCCCAGAGACCCAGGAAGAAAATTTCCAGGAAGAATCAATGGTCAAGAACATCATTAAAGAGAAACTTCTAGAGCTAAAGAATATATGTGATCAAATCATGCATGCTCGAAGAGTACCAACCAAAAGAGACTGCAGAAAAACACATCCTAGTCACAATGACAAATCCCACAGATAGAGACAGAATTCTGAAAACAGCAAGAATAAAAGGGGGAATTATGTTTAAGCAAGCATCCTTGAGATTTACAGCAGTCCTGTCACCAGAAACACCCAATGCCAGAAAGCAGTGGTGGGATATTGTGACAAGACTGAATGAAATGAATGCTTCACCTAGAATACTATACCCAGCAAAACTCACTTTCCGGTTTGACGGAAGAATACATGGTTTCACAGACAAAAAACAGCTCAGAAACTTTACAGACACAAAACCAGTCTTAAGAGAAAAACTGAAAGACCTAATTTAAGACAAGACTAACCAAAAGACACACCAAATTTTGATATAAAGATGGCATTAAATCCCAGGACAATTCTTTCTCTCAACGTCAATGGACTAAATGCACCAGTTAAGAGACACAGAGTGGCTAAATGGATCAAAAAACTCAATCCAACCTTCTGCTACCTACAAGAAACGCACCTGAATAGCCAGAACAAACATAGACTCAAAATAAAAGGCTGGAGAAAAATTATCCAAGCAAACAATACCCATAAAAAAGCTGGAGTGGCCATACTAATATCAGATAATGCAAACTTTATACTCAGGAAGTGCCTGCTTCACTGTTAAAAGGATGTTAAAGGATGAAGTAGTTGATGTCAAGTCCTGAGCTCAAAGTAAATGTCAAGAAAATAAGATTCACCTGGTAGAAATTTGGAACTGAGGTTTTCCTTTTTTCAATCCCAACCCCCTTTTTTTCAAGGAGAATGTTAATGTTGCACTGATTTCTGTCAAAAAGTTTATTTTAGAGCTGCACATATTTCTGTAAAAATGAGATTATTAAAACTGCATTTGGTTTCTGTCCATGAAAATGGCCATTGTCACACTCACAATCTACCATCTCCCAGTTGTGCTGTTTACACAGACTCTAGGGCCTCTTAATCTCCAGTTCCCCAAAGCTACTCTATTTTAAGATGCCTTAAAACATCTGTGGGTCAAAACTGCTTCTTTGTCTCATCAGTATCTTCCTCCCTTCAGAGTATTTAGAGAGTAAATGGTCCTTAAATTTCTCACAAACATTTTGTCTTATCTGTCTTTGAACTCACAACATCCTGTTTCCTACCAGGAACCTGAAGGATGATTAGAAAACTAGGAAAGGAGAAAGAAAATATGGCAAAAGAGAAAAAATATATTTTAGCCTAAAATGTGAAGAGTGGGGCCAGAAAGACACTGGGACAAGTAGGATGTTTGTTTTTAAATGTGGGTGACCCTAGTTCAGTTTCCAGCACCCCATAAAGTTCCAGGAACACCCCCAGGAGTGATTCCTGAATACAGAGCAAGAAATAACTCCTGAGCATTACAGGTATGAGGAAGGAAGGAAGGAAGGAAGGAAGGAAGGAAGGAAGGAAGGAAGGAAGGAAGGAAGGAAGGAAGGAAGGAAGGAAGGAAGGAAGGAAGGAAGGAAGGAAGGAAGGAAGGAAGAAGGGAGGGAGGGAGGAAGGAAGGAAGGAAGGGAGGAAGGAAGGAAGTGAGGAAGGATGGACGGAAGGAAGGGAGGAAGGAAGTGAGGAAGGATGGACGGAAGGAAGGAAGGAGGAAGGAAGAAGGAAGGAAGGGAGGAAGGAAGGAAGGAGGAAGGAAGGGAGGAAGGAGGAAGAAAGGAAGGAGGGAGGGAAAGGAGTGAGGGAAGATGGGAAAGGAGAAAAGGAAGGAAGGGGGAAGGAGGGAAAGGAGGGAGGGAAGGAAGGAGGGAAGGAGGGAAAGGAGGGAAGGAAGGAGGGAAGGAGGGAGTTAAGGAAGGAGGGAGGGAAGGAGGCAAAGGAAGAAGGAAGGATGTAGGGAAGGAGGGAAGGAGGGAAGGAAGGAAGGAGAGAGGGAAGGAGGGAAAGGAGGGAGGGAAGGAAGGAGGGAGGGAAGGAGGGAAAGGAGGGAGGGAAGGAAGGAGGGAGGGAAGGAGGGAAAGGAGGGAGGGAAGGAAGGAAGGTGGGAGGGAAGGAGGCAAAGGAAAAAGGAAGGATGTAGGGAAGGCGGGAAGGAGGGAAAGGAGAGAAGGAAGGAGGGAAAAGGGGGAGGGAGGGAAGGAGGGAAGGAAGGAGGGGAAGGAGAGAAGGAAGGAGGGAAAAGAGGGAAAGGAGGGAAGGAAGGAGGGAAGGAGGGAGGGAAGGAAAGAAGGAGGGAGGGAAGGAGGCAAAGGAAGGAGGAAGGATGGAGGGAAGGAGGGAAAGGAGGGAAGGAAGGAGAGAGGGAAGGAGGGAAAGAAGGGAGGGAAGGAAGGAGGGAGGGAAGGAGGGAAAGGAGGGATGGAAGGAATGAGGGAGGGAAGGAGGCAAAGGAAGGAGGAAGGATGTAGGGGAGGAGGAAAGGAAGGAAGGGAGGAAGGAAGGAAGGAAGGAAGGAAGGAAGGAAGGAAGGAAGGAAGGAAGGAAGGAAGGAAGGAAGGAGAGAGGGAAGGAGAGTAAGGAGGGAAGGAAGGAAGAAGGGAGGGAAGGAGGGAAAGGAGGGAAGGAAGGAGGGAAGGAGGGAAGGAAGGAAAGGAAGGAAGGAAGGAAGGAAGGAAGGAAGGAAGGAAGGAAGGAAGGAAGGAAGGAAGGAAGGAAGGAAGGAAAGAATCAAAGAGGAGTGGTGAATCAGGGTTTTAGGCAAAGCAGCGATTATGGATGATGGATGCAGCAGGTGTTGCTTTGGCAGGGGTGGCTGGAGCTTGGCCCACCTACTCCTTCCAAGACTGACAGTTTTCAGCTCTGTGGCCCTGTATCCCTGCTTTTTCATGGCTTCGTTTACATCTCTTTCGAGAATAGTTAGTCTGCAGAGTTAGCCTGGTACAAACATGATGACTGCACTTGTAGATGTCATTGCCTACCATTTCCTTTATTCACCCGTTTTTCCTTGCCCTTGCTTCTGGGATTATGTGAATTTCTTCATGCAACTCTTCTAGCATTTGTGCTAACAAACTTGAAATTGGTTTTGAAAATTTTTTACGTGGCTTAGATAGAATTCTAATTCACCAATAATTTTATATTGGCCCTTTAAAGGTTAACTTACAGAATCTTCTGGCTCTGATTGTTGCTGTGCAGAAATTAAACGCAAGTAATTATGCAGTTTTATGATCTTCATATGTATTGGAGGTTCTGTAGTTTCAATAGGATATATTTTAGTGTAGATTTATTTTTATAGCTCCTTCTAGGGACTCATGGGGCCTCTAGAATTCTAGAGTTATATGACCTTTATTATTTTTGAATAATCCTTGTTATTATTACTCCCCAAAATGGTCTCTTCCTAATTTTCTTTAGTCTTTCTCTAGAATTTCAATTAGATGTACTGTCGGATTGCTTCTTTTCTCTCATTTTATATTCACTGTGCTTCTCTTTTATATTTTCTAACTGTATGCTACTATTATTTAGTACATGTTAAGTCTTTTTTTATCATGTCAAATCTCCTGTCTCTATCATCTTTTGTGTATCACAAATTACTATTTATGTCACTTTCAGAAGTCCTTTTACTTTTTAAGGAACAAGTGATTATCTTTGATAGACTGTTGTCCTTTATGGTATTTTTTCGTAGCATACTGGATCATCTTTCAAAACATTAAATACATATTACAAATATCCTCTATGTTTGGAATTTAGTAAATTCCAATAATAATAGTCTTTGTTGGCCTGACTCTGTAGTTTGCTATTTCTACAGATTCCTGCTTCTGTATGTATTTTGTGATTTTTTTTAATCATATGTACATCTATATTGGAACTTTATGGGACTTCATTGAGGTCTGATTTATAATGAAGTCCTCTGGAGAAATTACATTTTATTTTACTTAAAACCTAGAAACACCAAGTACTGAGAATCTTTTGATTTAATTGAAATGTTTTAATTTCTTAGAATATACAATTTGGAAAAACAACAAAAAACAGCTTGTATAAAAGAAACCTAATGGAAGCTTCTCCTGAAGAAGGTCCAACCAGAACCAAGCAGAACTACCAATATTTCCTCCACCACCCTTACCAGGCAGAGATGAATCTTGTCCTCTCAGGATGTAGAAGTCTAGCATTATTCTCCTCTCTCCCATCTTGGTCTCTCAGGATCCTTCCACATGGCATTAAAGTCACTGACTGTTCTTTGTTCTCCTGTTTCATGCCTTCCTGTACTTCCTTCAATAATTTCCCTTATTGTTCTAATAATCTACACATTTTTTAAAAAATTCTTGAATATACTGGGGCTGGAGAGATAGCAGAGTGGTAGGGAGTTTGCCTTGCATGCAGCCAACCCAGGACAGATGGTGGTTCAAATCTCATATGGTCCCTGTGCCTGCCAGGAGCAATTTCTGAGCACAGAGCCAGGAGTAATCCCTGAGAGCCGCTGGGTGTGACCCAAAAAAAATTTTTATATTCTTCATGTATAGGCTTTTTTTATAGACCTGGCGAAGTATATTATTAATAAAAAAAAAAAGTCCTTGAGTGATATTTCTAACACTTCTGCATAGTAACAAGCAGTATTGAAATCACAGTTCTCAGTAGAGAAAAATACCATCAATAAACATTCATTTTTCTCTCACTGTGTATGAAGTAGATAAATATGCCGATATATAGATATATAATAGATAGCAATGATTTTATATTTCCCTATTACAAACTGGTTTTCCAGGGTTTTGTTTGTTTTGCTGCTAGATAAAAAAGAGTAAAGTGTTGGATTTGTTTTTTATTTGTTTCACTTTTTAAAAAATAGAAATTTTATACTTACATTTTTACAAAATATAAAGCTAGGGGGCTGGAGAGATAGCAGAGCAGTAGGGCATTTGTCTTGCACACAGCCAACCCAGGACAGAAGGTGGTTCGAAACTCGGTATTCCATATGGTCCCCAGTGCCTGCAAGAGTGATTTCTGAGTGCAGAGCTTGGAGTAACCCCTGAGCGCTACCAGTGTGACCCAAAAAAAAAAAAAAAAACAATAAATAAAATAAAATAAAATAAAATAAAGCTAGGGGATGACTTCTTAATATTTGGTTCCTTAATATTTACTTACAGATTCTCTTCGCTTAACAACCAAGTTCTGTTTCAAAGACTTGGTCGTTAAGTGAATTGGTTGTTAAGTGAGGAACCGCATGGACTATATATAGTAGTGCAATATATGTATAGTACTTGACAATACAGTATTCTGAGTAAGTAAAATAACGAAAAGATCAAACTGAAAAATTCCACTTGTTTTAATTTGCATAGGTTGTGTCATTTACACACCGAACTGCCATGTATTACAGAACATAAAGTTAGTAAAGTAGGTACATGAAAGCACCAAAAACCACAGTACCATACTGTAGAGTGCACAAGATGGAAAAAGGATATTTAAAATAAAATAACGGTGAAGAGATGGTCATAAATGCGAGCAGTTGTTAAACAGGTAGATCGTTAAGTGAGGAGTATCTGTACTTTTCAGGGCAGGGGATTAAATTCTGTCTCACATATGCAAAAGTTTACTTGAACACAGAACCACATAACCGGCCCTTTCACTAAAAATTTTTTAACACTAATTCTCCTCCCACAGATTTTCTTCATACAAGATATATTAAAGATAAGCAGAAAGCCAATACAGTATTTACACACGAAATGATAATGAAGTAACTGTATATCATTATTATAGCTAAGAGGGCTAAAACTTCCTTTAAAGTTGCCCAGCTGCATTCTACTGATTTATTTTGTATACTGGACAGCATTTTCCAAGATTTTTGTGGTTTTGTTTGCTTGTTTTTGTTTTTAGCTTTGGAATACTTTTTGAGGAGAAAAAAACTATATTTGGGTGATCATATCAGCACTCAACAAAGATATAAAAAAAAAAAGACCAGTTTTCTCTCTTTTGCGTATTATTAGCATTTCCCCCCCTGGGAAGATTATCTAGCTCTCATGCTGGTGCAGAACAATTGAACACATAATTACTATGCAAATTTGAATTTCTACATGCTTCAAGAGGAACATAGACCCTTTGGCCTTAAAAATTTTGAAGCGTTAATCATCTGAAATATAGTACATTTAGCTTAATCTGTAAAATGAAGATACTTCTTATCTACCTCACAGGGTTTAATATGAAAATTAATTACTTAATTTAGGGGGAGCAATTTGAACATTGTGTAAATGAAGGTAAATTCTAACATAATTTAACAAAACTTATTGAGTCATTTAAAAAAAATACACGTTTTCTGGAGAGAGAGCTCACAGTTGGACCCAGCAGAGCTCACATGCCAGGAAAGCCGTCCCTCTTTTTTTCTGGTATGTCAGGGTCGCTGGTCAGACAGCGGGCCACAGATCTCCTGGACTGAACACTTGGTCCAGGAGACTGGGATCCCCCAATGCCAGGCGGGTCTTCATGGCTGGCGCTGGCAACTCGGGCCCTGGTGGGTGGGCGGAGGAGGGAAATCCCTCCCCTATGTATTTTGGACCCCCTGTTTTGTTTGGTAGTAATACTATTTTTCAAAACCATGTGCCGCTGACAAATATACTTTTTAAAGCATTATCCAAAAACGTTCTTGACCCTAGACTGTTCCTAGGAATAAAATCAGGATGCCCAAGATTTTGATAAAACACTCAAATTGACCTTTACTGTCTAGTCTTTTATGTATTGCCTCTCCCCTCATCCCTGTGTCTCTCCTACCTTCTCATACCCAAAACCTGAACCATTATCTTCCCCTTATTCAACCCTCCTTATCCTCAGTTCCTAATTGGGTAGACACCAAGACTGACCTTCTGCCCCAACACCACCATCCAGCTCCTCATTGAAAGACACCCTCTCAGTCCCCAGCTCATGCCTCTACAAATAACTACAACCAACACGCCTGTTGACCAATGCTTGGTGGCCCCTCATGCCCCATCAAATTATGGACTGTTGCATGATACCGGAATCAGCTTCAGCAAAACCCCTAGTTCAAGGACAATATAATTCCATAATGCCGCAAAACATGTCTCAAACTCAACTATCACCTGTTGTCTTCAAATACCATTGTTTTCTTTCTTTTTTTTCTTTTTAAAACATAAAAGGGTCACATGTATCTCTTTTGTATATCTCAGATTCCCTTAATATCTATAACTCTTTTTGAATATCCTCATATAGTGACAATTTTGCCCACTAGATTAGTTATTTGATTGTTTGATTTTTCCCCCTGTGAGATCTGTTTTATAAGCAATACTGGTATAAGAGTAACTCTGTATAGATTTCACATTTATACCAAGTTACGGGAAATGTTGGACTTTATTCTGTGGACCCCAGATGCACCAACAATATCTTATGGCATTGCTTCTCTTTTGCATAGGCACATTAAAATGGGAAAATAATACATATGCAAACAAGTTTTTATCTAATAGAGATGGGAACACAAATTTGGTAATGTAATTAGGCCTTTTACCCTGAACATTGGCATAATGATTTGGCTCAGGCCTCAGAAGAATGGGTATCGCCCACACACACCTGAACAATGGATACCATCTATGGAAATAACCACAATTGTCTTTAACATTACCAGGAACCAAGCCTCTACCAGGGAAGACCTACCACTGCTTTGGCATTGACTTACTCCAAAGAGTGCTCCCAACACCCAGGCAACTCAGCAACAGTCTGCATGCAGGGCAGATCTCTCCGCATTTAATGATATGCTGAAACTAGAGGATGTTCCACATCAGCCTGACATCGATGAAAGAAATGCACAGAATCCAGAGGCTTTAAATATAAGAGTCTAATACCAACAATAGCTAAAGTGTGAAAAAGTTTCACTGGGACCTTGAGAATGACTGGAGTTGGATAGACTGGTATTCCTGGAACCCAGAGTCTGTCTTATGCCAATAAATTTCTGGGGTGAGGCCTTTTTGTAATCAGGTCAAGGATTTTTTCTCCATTTTTCTGGACCTATGCAAACATTGGCGATTGCCGCTATCACACCTTTACTATTTTTTTTTTTACTCTTATCCTTTAAGGAAAAAAAATACAACTTACTGAACTTAAAAACAAATTACTGCCTGTCTCGAATACAGGCAGGGGATGGGAAGGGGGAGGGGCTAATGTTGCACTGGTGAAGAGGAGTGTTCTAATTATGACTGTAACCCAAATATGATCATGTTACTTAAATAAAAATATATTTAAAAATACACATTTTCTTTCTTATTCTGCTTTTATTTTGTCATCATTATGTTTTTTATAAAGTCATTATAGTTTCTTGATTAAAACCATTAAGATGGCCTGTTGAACTTTTCTTCCAGGCCTGATATTTAGCTAAGTATTTCCTTCTTTCACAAAAGTAGCATTGAAATATGATCAGCATTAAATCTGTGATTCACTAATAATGATGTTCACCTATTTCAGAAAGTATCATTTTATAGCACAGATTGTAGTTTTTCTTTGGTCAGAAGGTTATTGAAATGAAATTATACTTCTTTGATAAATACTTAATGTAAAAATAAAGTACAATCAGTAGACAATAATATAAAAGGGATGCTTCTGAATCAATCCCCCAAGGCAGCAAATGTGGCATACATTCTACCTTAATTAGGAATTACAGATGTCTTACTATGAATCCATAAATATTCCTGGCACATAATGAAGTGTTCAAGAAATATTGACTAAAATAAAACTTTCTATAAGAAGATAAGAAAGAAGAGAAACAGGGAACTCTCCGGATTGTTCACCAATATTCTGGTGCCTATTTTCTCAAGCCTGAATCATTCAACCAATAGTTTTCATGTTTATTGTTCTAATTAAGTAACATTGATTCACAGAACTTGGTTGTAGAAATATAAATAATTTTACCCCTCTTCTAAATGTGCATTGCCATACCACACTAACCATCAAAGTACAAATATCTCTCCCATTCTATGAATATTTTTAAAATTAATTAAAAGTATTTATAGATGCCATATGCCACATCCTTTGTTACATAGAAATAGGAAAAAATAGGATGCGTGTTTTGCCAATGGACAACCCTGGTTAATCTTGAGCATCCCATATGGCCCCCAAGCAGAGTCAGATGTGATCCTTTAGGACCAAGCCAGGTAAGTCCTGAGCACTTACTGCAGCACTTACAATTATACCAGATGTTGTCCTGTAAGAACATGCTAATGAAAAAGTCCAGCCCAGCATGGGTCTGGCATATTACCCATTCATTTTATGTCTCACTTTCCACACTATTATTTATATCTGTTTTCCCACATCCATACTCTCAGGAACAGCAAGAACCTTGTCAAGATCAGCCTCGAAACCATTTGAATTATATTGTTTGTGTTATTTGAATTATGTATCTCTTGTTATCTGCTTCCTGGGGCTGAATGTCCTGCCCTGATGAATAAACAAGCTGCTAATGGCTATATAAACTCTGAATCCCTTAGACTTGGGGTCGAACCCGAACCTGCTGCAACATGAGCTGTTAGACCCCAGCATGTTGGTTTAATAACCCCCACTTTGGGGACTGAAGAGATAGCCTGGATATTTGCCTTGCATGAAGAAAAACAGTGGTTTGAATCCCAGCATCCCACATGGTCCCCCCAGCCTGCCAGGAGCAATTTCTGAGCATAGAGCCAGAAGTTACCCCTGAGCACCACTGGGTATGACCCAAAAACCAAATAAGTAAATAAGTAAATAAATAAATAAATAAATAACATAAACCCCACTTTGTAACTTGCATTGCAATGTGGTCTCTTTGTCTTATCACTGGGCTGTTAGCACGGACCTAAAGGACCCAAAACCAATAAACAAAAAAGAAATAAGAACAAAAGAGGAAGGAAGGAAGAAAAAACTTCTTTAAGAGCAAAGAGCTTAGAATCTAGCAGGAGACAAGCACAGTTAACTAAACAAATTATAACATGGATAATTGGGTCAGAGGCTACAATGGTCATAATAGGATATAATAAAGGCTAGTAATAAAGAACCTAAACTGAAATGTAAACCAATTGTCACTAAAGAAATGTTATTGAACCTAAGACTAGAAGAACAAGAACTTAAGCCATGCAACGTTATAGAATGGGGGTCCAAGTGAAGGTATGAATGTTCTGGCAGAGGGACCAGCAGGTTAGAGGGAAAGAGAGAAGGACTGAGCTGGAGTACATAGACCAAGATTTCTAGTCAAGTAAATCAAGGTAGTGCCTTAGGAAACTTATTCATTTTTTTAATTTATCAAAAAGCTGTTTTAATTATGATTAATTCTAAAAAATAAAAAACCCACTTCTTTTTATTAAATATATTGAAGAATTTTGATGACTTAGAGACAGTTTTCTGTTTGAAACCCATCTCTGTCATTTACTTGCACTGTGACTTGAAGGAACATTTACTTCTGGAGTTTACTTTCTGAATTGAAAAGGCAATAAAAGGGGCTGAAAAGATAGCAGGGAGGGTAAGGCGTTTGCCTTTCATGCAGAAGGTCATTGGTTCGAATCCTGGCATTCCATATGGTCCCTCGAGCCTGCCAGGAGCAATTTCTGAGCATAAAGCCAGGAGTAACCCCTGAGTGATGCCGGGTGCGACCCAAAAAAATCTAAAGAAAAAAAAGGCAATAACAACAACGTCTTATATTCGTACCAGCTATAAGAGTAAAAAATAATAGAAATAATTGGAGCCTTTGAAGTTGTGGTATAAAATATTCTCGCCCGTGCTTTTTAAAAACATTCTTCAGCTTTTTGTAGAAAGAAAAAACCTGGCAGGGGCAAGAATAAACATTATTGTTAGAAAAGGGTATAAAAAAAAGGAAAAAGAGGAGAAAGGGAGAAGGATCCAAAGGGGAGGAAGAAGAGAAAGGGTGTTTTTTTTAAGCTTTGAATAAAGTTTATAAATCTCCAAAGCAATTTTATAACCAAATAAAAATCTAAACAGTGCTTTTATTTTTAGCATAGTAGGCAGTGAGCTAATACATATAGACAGAGCTTCTATAAATCAATAAGACTAACAGTGAGGGATAATTCAGTGAATAAAAGCAGACACCTGCCTTGCAAATGTTAAACTGTAAATCTAATCCCTGGAGCTCTCCAATGCAAGTGTGTGTGTGTGGTGTGGTGTGGTGTGTGTGTGCGTGGGGGAGGAGTGTTCCTGCACTCTGGCATCTCTGAGGTAACAACGCAATTTTTAATCCTTATTACAAAGTCACTAAAATGTGTGACATTTGGTGGCACCCCAATTAATGATGAGATGGTACTGTGACCAGGAATGTGGGACTGAAAAGCGTATGTATGAGTGAGCACACTGGTGAAGGAATGTGCTGGATTACTGTCACCAAGGCCAAGTTGATCACCAAGCAAGTGTGTGACCCTAAACATTACCACAACAAAGGGAGGCAGAGAGGTGGGGGCCAGGGGGAACTCTACACTTTACTACATATAAATAAAGCACTAGTGAAGACTTAAAGTTAAAAAGATTAACTTTTATAAATGGAGAATAATGGAGTTGAAAAAAGAAAGCATGCCATAAATATTTGAAGATATGTTCATAATAAAAGATTTTATTTTGAAGTTATGGTATTTGAGATTCTTTTCAACTATATTGTGACCACACTTAGGACCTCTTTGCCATTTTGCGAGTTTAGGAGTCACCTAGCAGAATCAAGTAAGTTTCTTCTCAAATTTTATACTCCACATATAAAGATTCACATTCACTCTGATGTAAAAGGTATTTTGTAATTCTGTACTAACTTTTTTTGTTTGTTTGTTTTTGGGTCCCACCTGGTGGCACTAAGGGGTTACCCTTGGCTCTGCTCTCAGAAATCGCCCTTGACAGGCTCAGGGAACCATATGGGATGCCAGGATTCGAACCACCATTTGTCCTGGATATGCTGCATGTTAGGCAAACACCCTACTGCTGTGCTAGCTTTCTTCCCCCGCCCCCCCATTTTTAGGATAAAAGTGTGCTGGTGTTTTGTTTTGTTGTTTGGGGGTTTTTTGTTTGTTTGTTTTTGGACCACACCCAATGATGCTCAGGGGTTATTCCTGGCTATACACTCAGAAATTGCTCCTGGCTGGGGGACCTTATGGGATACTGGGGATCGAACCCTTGTTCCCCTGGTTGGCTGTGTGAAAGGCAAATGTCTTACTGCTCTCCGGCCCACTCTGTACTAACTTAATTTGACTTAGTTTAGAGTTTCAGGGTGGGAATAGAAGACAAATTTGTTTGAGCGGTTACACCTTACAGTATTTGGGGCTACCCCCAGCTTTATGGTTGGGTCACTCCTCACAGAGCTTTAGAAATACAATGTAAGGGATAAAACTGAGGTATACTGCATTCTGTATTCTCTCTCTGGTCCTAGAAAGCAAATTATGAAATTGAAGAATTATTAAGCAGGAAGGTTTGAACAGGAGATGGCTATATTCTAAAAACTAGAGCTGATAATAAAAGATGCTGCCACAGAACCACACTCTCGGTTGCCATGGGAGAGACAGAAACAAAGAACAACAACAAAACAACAACAACAACAACAACAAAAAAGTGGTGACAGTGAATCCTCAGGCACAAGAAAAGCATCATTACCAAAAAGGACACAGGAATGACAGTGGTCACAGGTGTGACAGCTAAAACACAGAGTTTATGGGGAAAGAAAAATAAAAGAATAATTAAGGATAATAAATAAAAAAATTAAGGGTGTTATTGTAATAATCCCCAGAGACGATAAAGATGAGGGCCAGAAGGACTGGCTCACAATATGAAGCTCACCACAAAGAGTGGTGAGTACAGTTAGGGAAATAATTACATTAACAATTATCATGACAATTTTAATGAGTGAGAGAAGTAGAATGCCTGCTTGAATACAGGCAGGGGTGGGAAAGGAGGGGGATATTGATGGTGGGAATGTTGCACTGGTGAAGGGGAGTTTATGTTTATGACTAAAACCCAACTACAATCATGCTTGTAATCATGGTGCTTAAGTAAAGATTTTATATTAAAAAAAAAAAAGCAGGGCCCGGAGAGGTGGAGCTAGAGGTAAGGTGTCTGCTTGCAAGCGCTAACCAAGGAAGGACCACGGTTCGATCCCCCAGCATCCCATATGGTCCCCCAAGCCAGGAGCAATTTCTGAGCCCTTAGCCAGGAGTAACCCCTGAGCATCAAACAGGTGTGGCCCAAAAAAAACAAAACAAAACAAAAAAAGTAAGGATAAATAATTAATGTAGGTAAACCAAACTGGATGTGAATGGATGAGCAGAAAGCTAAAGTTAATCTCCCAAAAGGAAAAAAAGAAATCACTGTATTGACCTATTTTGGCATGTCAGCAATTCATAGACTCTGAACTCACTGAAGAAGGGACTGTGTCTGTATTTGAAAAGATTATAAAATGTCATGGAAATGTGCACAGCAGCTATTCCCCATCACTCTCCCAAGAGACTGATTATAGCAACTCATTCAGTTAATGATACCCTGGAAAAAAATGACTACCCAGATGGCTGGGAAGCTATTGTAGATAGTCTGAGCTGAGACCGGTGCCTGTGGTCCAAAGTGCATCATAAGAAACAGCAAAAAGATGTTAGCTGGAAGTAGAGCCAAGTCTATCTTATGGTTCGCTTTCATATTACACAGGCGGTAATATTAATTCATAGTGTTGACTGAAAGCCATAATTCTCTTGCCCTCTCCCTGAAATGTAATCCATGCACAACCAGAACACTTCATAGCACACCATATTAGCAGACTACATTGGTCATATCCTATCAATCAGACCTGATTAGAAAGACATGGAATTCTGCGGGCATAGTAAAACTCATGTGCAAAGGGTGGGCAAAGATTTAAGATCTGAGGTCATGTTTGGTAGGAAAAAAAAGAGAAGATAGAATAACTAGTCAGTATCCAGAGGTGAACTGCAGTACAGACCCTTTACCTCCTATAAGGTAAATAAGGACATGCCCTCTTACAGTAGAGATTAGGCACAATTTACAAGCAGCTTCTGGCATGTTCTTGGAGACTAATAAAGTCTGAATATCTGATCATGGAACCTGAAGTTTTAACTGCCAAGGATGAGCTAGTTCCCTGAGACACATCCCTTATTTCACAGGATTAACTGGCTAAATTAGTTATAAGTCCCTTCAGAGAGACTCATTAACCGGGAGCTAGAGCCATAGTATAGCAGGTAAGGCACTTTCCCTGCATGAAGTCAATCAGAGTTGAGTCCCTGACATCCCAAATGGTCTCTGCGCACTGAAATTGATTGACAACTCAGTTTTTCAGTGCAACTGTTTTAGATCACTGCTCAGGTTGACCCTAAAAGACAGCAATGAGAGGATCTTCCCCCAAGAGACAAAGCACTGGTTTAGAAGTAGCAAGACTTTGATCATGAAGAATATTTGAGGTAAACGACTTCTAAAATGGGACTAAGAAATTTTGTAACACACTTTAGGGCAGGAGTCTCAAACTCGCCGCCCGTGGGTCATTTGCGGCCCTCTGTACAACATTTTGTGGCCCGCGGCCGGCCTTCAAATATCGCAGTATTCACAATTATTTGCTTACTGAATAATCGCAATAAAAATTGCATTAGTGAAAGGCTCTGCCCTGCTGTGCCTTTGTTCACTCTGAGGACTTCAAGGGAAACTTCTCCTGCCTGTGCCTATCTGTCTGTGTTTCTGAATCCCTGAAGATTTCCTCAGAAGCCTAGGGAGCATACCCCCAAAAACCTGTCAACTAGAGGCAGCAGAAGAGCGGCTTTGCTTCGCGGCCGTGCACTCTTTCTAACCAATGAACCCCACCACAACACACAGAAAAAACCACACTACAAGCGTGACAATGGGGAAACCTCGCAGGCAAACACCATCCACAGAGAATGAAGATGAAAGCTCAGATGACCTAATAAATTCCAACCACCTGATTAACCTCTCAGATAAGGAGTTTAGAATAGAAATATGGAAGATGTTCGTAGAACTCAAAAAAAAAAAAAAAAAGCATAGATCGATCTGAACAGAACACAAAGACAGAAATCAGAAAACTCCAAACTGAAATAACAGATCTGAAAAACACGGTTGCACAACTGAAAACCTCAATGGATAGCCTCGCCAACAGGGTATCAGCAGCTGAGGAGAGAATTGGAGTACTGGAAGATATGATGCAGAGAAACTCAACACAACAGAAGAAATTGGAAAAGAATCTTAAACAAACCAACAGGCAATGGAAAAAGTACTCAAGGCATGCGAACAGATGAAAATAGAAGTCTTTGACAAACTCAACAGAAACAACATAAGAATCATTGGAGTCCCAGAAACCCAGAAAGGAGATCTCCAGAAGAATCAATTGTCAAAGACGTCATCAAAGAGATACTCCCAGAGTTAAAGAGATACTCCCAGAGTTAAAGACTACACGCAATCAAATCCTGCATGCCCGAAGGGTACCAGCTAAAAGAGATCCAAAGAAAAACACCCCAAGACACATCCTCATTACAATGACAAATCCCACAGATAGAGATAGAATACTGAAAGCAGCAAGATCAAAAAGGTAAATTACATTCAAAGGAGGATCCCTACGACTTACAGCAGACATGTCACAAGAAACTCTCAAGGCCAGAAGACAGTGGTGGGATATTGTGACAAGACTGAATGAAATGAATGCCTCACCGAGAATACTGCACCCAGCCCAACTCACGTTCAGGTTTGAAGGAAGAATACATAGCTTCATGGATAAACAACAGCTCAGAAACTTCACAGATGATAAACCAGCCTTAAAGGAAAAACTGACAGGTCCACTCTAAGACAAGAGAGACCAACAAACACAGCAAACTTATCTACAAAGATAACATTAAATCCTATGACAATCATCTCCCTCAATGTCAATGGACTAAATTCACCAATTAAAAAACACAGAGTGGCAAAATGGGTCAAAAAGATGAATCAACCTTCTTCTGCCTACAAGAAACACATCTGAATAGTCAGAACAAACATAGACTCAAAATCAAAGGCTAGAAGAATATCATCCAAGCAAACAACACCCTCAAAAAAACTGGGGTGGCCATATTAATATCTTATGACACCAACTTTATACTCTGAAAAGTGGTAAGGGACAAAGGTGGACATCAAGGGATATGTGCCCTGCCTCACCCCGACTTTTTCTTCTGTGGCCCCCAGGTAAATTGAGTTTGAGACCCCTGCTTTTGGGTATACCAGTGAGTTTTGCCTGGGATGCTAAATAAGAAAGAGGATAAATAAATTGATTGTTTTTGCTTATGTTTTGGAGTGCACCCAGGCCTTACTCCTAATTCTGTGTTCAGGGGTCACTCCTGGGATCAGGGGACCATCTGGGGTTATGAGAATCAAACCTAAGTCTACTGTGTGCAAGGTAAGCAACTTACCACAATATTTTTCTGGCCCCTAAAGGGAAATGTTGACTGTCAATAAGATGCCGGCTAGCTTTATTTGGCCTTCCATGCTAGCACATTGCAAGAATAGAGAAAAGGCCAGATTGGCCAAGATTAAGGCTGCTTTATCATGAACCAAAGTCATAAACCAGGTGGATCTGCCAACACAGGGAAGTGTTCAGTGTGTCAGTAAAAGGAAATGGCTGAGGCTCCAATACAGAATCATCCCTCAATGATACCAATCAGAACACAGCATTATAGATTGCATCAGGTCTCCTTCTCTTGAGAAATGTCAGTGGTTTTTTTCTGAATTGACAAGTATTCTAACTTGAGTGAAAGACCCCTAATCACACTGCCCCAGGAAAGGGACCCACTTTAGAGCAGAAAAAAGGGACAATTGTAAACCTATGGTAATGAAATTCTCTAGTCCTTCCCAGCAAGAACAGCCTTGAGAGTGATAGGAGTGTTAGGTAGAATCAGTGGGAACTTCCTGTTTGTTCCATTAAAGAAGGCAGGTTTCAAGGAGGTTCTGCATGATTATTCTTTTGCAGAAAAGATTGGTCAGTTAACTAAGTTAGGGAGATTTGTGTTCTAGTCTAACATATAACATCTGTTGATCCTGAACTAATAGACTATTCATAACCAGCAGATTAGATTCCTAATACCCTGTTCTGTCCTTCAGACACAATTATTGGGGTTACAGCCTTAACCTGAAACTGTATCTCTAAGAGGTTGAATATATGAGAACAAAAGAGTAGAAGACACCCTGTTCACCATCACTCCAGTAATCTACAGGAGGGCTGCTTCCTTTTCCTAAAATTTTGTTTGTTTGTTTGGTGGGTTTTGTTTTGGGGCCACACACAGTGGTGCCAGATGTTATTCCTCACTCTGCATTCAGGAATGACTCTTGAGGGATTTGGTAGATCATATGGTATTCTGGAGGTCAAACCTGGAATAGTTACATACAAGAAAAGCCCTATCCACTGGAGTATCACCTCTGACTCGCCCTTAATTGTTTGAAAGTCATTTGAACTCAGATTATTTGTTTTCTGAATCATTTGACAAAAGCAAACACAATATTTCAGGCATTTTTAGAATTTTCTTAGGTGCCAGTTAAATAAAGATCTGACTCTTGGCAGGAAGGAAATGGACCTCATCCATCAGTGCTCAGGGCTTACTCCTGAGTGTGAACTCAGGGATCACCTCTAATGGTGCTCAGGATACTTACTATCTGGGAGCCAGGGATTAAACCCAGGTAGACTGTGTTGCAAGGAAAGGACCCTACCTCCTACCTGCTGTTGTTCTAGCCCACAAATATAACTTATGTGTTCCTAGAAATATCTGCGTGTAAAATTAGGGCAGAAATAATTCCTACTTTTGTAATTAGTTATAGACAAAGATGAACTTGAGAGTCATTCATTACAAAATTATTATTTTTTTTTTTTTTTGGTTTTTGGGCCACACCCGGTAACGCTCAGGGGTTACTCCTGGCTATGTGCTCAGAAGTTGCTCCTGGCTTGGGGGACCATATGGGACACCGGGGGATTGAACCGCGGTCCGTCCAAGGCTAGCGCAGGCAAGGCAGGCACCTTACCTTTAGCGCCACCACCCGGCCCCACAAAATTATTTTTAAAAACTTTTAAATCGGGGCCGAAGCAGTAGCACAGCAGTAGGGCGTTTGCCTTGCACGCAGCTGACCTAGGACTGACCACAGTTTGATCCCCCGGCATCCCATATGGTCCCCCAAGCCAGGAGCAATTTCTGAGCTCATAACTAGGAGTAGCCCCTGAGTTTGATGGGTGTGGCCCCTCCCAAAAAACCTTTTAAATCACTTAACTATTTCAGTTCTTTAGAACTTAGTATGTCCTATAGACATAGAACACATTATATAGAAGATTTGAGTTTGTTTGGATATAAAAGGACTTTAACGTTGGACCTGCAAAAACTGTCACCCTGAATCTCTAGACCCTCAGTAAGTGCTAACTTCCACCAGAGGCTACAGAAGAGTGTCACTGACCTGAAAGTTTGACCACTGCTGGGTCACATTGTGTTTCTTATACAAGTAGACCAGAAAAGCAGATCTAAGATAATGAACACTGCTATCATGAGGATAAAGATTATTACCAGATAGGGTTTAATACATTTAATAATGTGATATTCAGATGATAAGATAAACATTTCTTTATGCCCTGTTTCCTCTCTAAATGGGTAAGTCCAAGTCTAGTGCAATAAAAATGTGACATTCAGGAGAACCCATACTAATACTGAAGGACTTGATCAGGCCAGATCATTTTGAACTGGAGGTCTGTTAATCGGTGGGAAATAGAATAGAAAGTCCAAACAGTAGATGATTACCAATCATGACTTCAGAACTGATGGCAGTAACAGGGACTGCAACATGCCCTTATAGTCTTCTTCTTGGGGGGTTTTGCTCAAGCTGTGATTTACCAGAACCCCAGAGAAGTCACACTTGGACAGAATACAATGAATGTAAGAAGCAAGTCAATTTCATCAGTAAGAGAGGACTGTTGGTAGCCCTCTGAGACCCCTGTAGTCCTCTGATATCCCTGTCTCACTGCTGCTTAGTTACAGCTACTAGCACCTCCCTCTCAGGAGAACTGCACTTTGGCAACAAGAACTTCTCTGCCCCTAGTATCAACCCCAAGTTGTTAGCTGCTTCCAAATAGCCAGTGGGGACAATAGCTAGTAACTCCTACTACCAGGATGCAAAAGGCTGGACTCCTCAAAATGAGATCAAACTTTCCTTACACTTAATTATCACATTGTTGAGTATTAAGAGCCTATTCTTGCTTAGCTTTTTACTATTCTCCTATCTGACTCTTTTACCCCCTTTTTCCTTTAAGAATCCTGTCAAAAAATTACTTGCCAAAGGACTTCTTTCTTTGGCTCTGCTTCTGGGGAACTCAAATCACTCACCTTTTGCTCTATATCTACTAAATTTTATCTACTAAAAGTACCCATTTTTGTTGTTTTTGGTTTTTTGTTTGTTTTTATAGAAAGGAAATGGAAGGTTAATATTTTGTGTTTGTTTTTATTTTAGCGGATCTCACAGCAGTCCTTGGGGACTATTCTTGGGTCTATGTTGGTGAAGGTACATGAGAGGGATTGCTCCTGATGGTATTAAGAGTCAGTCTGCAGTTCTAAGGGTCAAATCCATACCTCCAACGTGTACTCCACTCACTCATCCTTTTTGAGTAACCTCTATGGTACTTAAGATAAATTTTAAAAGACTTTTTTTTGTTGTTTGTAGGGGGAATGGTTTTGTGTCATATCCCATTGTGCTCAGGTACATTTCCTGGCTCTGTGCTCAGGTATCTCACTCTTGGCACTGCTCAGATATGTGGTACTGGAAATATAACTGGGGGTGGGACAAGTGCAAGGCAAGCATCTTAACACTTGTACTATCTAGCTTTATAAATATCTCATAAAGGTTGAGAACATGCACGTAAGTCCAGAGAACAGTTCCTTCTTAAACCTGAAGTTCTCAAGTAACCCTCAGTCATTTCTTACCAAAGTGACACTTATTGGAAGAGACCTAGTTTGACTGGTGTTTTCCTCTTTGTACTTGTGCTTTTTGGTAATGAGGATTTTTTTTTTAATAATGGATAATAATGGAAAAGAAGGCTAAATAAAAGCAAAACATTTCAGAGGGGAAAAACATTACATTAAATTATTAATGGTGATAGATGAATCATCAAGAAAAAGTTTAAATGTATTTGGTATACTTATCAAGGGAGGCATATTTATATTAAATATTAAACTATCTGACTTACTTGAGTTTCCTTTGAATAGATAAAGTTTGGTATTTCAGCAATGCAGATAAAAGAGAGGGGGCAATTTGTGTGCATATCTGTCCTTATATCTGCCTAGCTGTATTTTAGAAAGTAAACTTGGGAATCCCTGAAGTCTTTACTTGGGCACAGAGAATTTTTTTACCTGGAGAACGCTGTTGTGATTCATTCCATAGCTTGTACCAGAGTTGCTAAAATATCTTCATTTATATTTTTATAAGCATTGAGTTCACAAAAGAACTCATATTTCAAAAGCTTCCATTGGGGCCGGCGAGGTGGTGCTAGAGGTAAGGTGTCTGCCTTGCAAGAGCCAGCCAAGGAAGGACCGCGACTGCGGTTCGATCCACCGGCATCCCATATGGTCCCCTCAAGCCAGGGGCAATTTCTGAGCATCAAACGGGTGTGGCCAAAAGACAAACAAACAAACAAACAAAAAAAGCTTCCACAAATTAGGTTCAAGTTTGGCATTACATTACAGACATCAAGATGAGTATTTTAGTCACAAAGTATGTGTCCCATTCAGATAAGAGCTTTATATCTAGGGTATATAAAGTACTAAGATTAACAAAAACCAATTCAAAAAATTAAATCTAAAATGAAGGAGACAAAATGAACAGACACTTCTCAGAGAAAAGAAAGTAGAATGTCAATAGACACATAAAAACATACTTAGCATCATTTATCATTAGAAAAATCCAAATCAAGAAAAATGAGATTATATCAAAACTAGTAGGAACAATCTGTGTTGGCAGGTATTGGTGAAAGAAGAATTCTCATCTGCCATTAGTATGAGTGTTGGTCTGGTTATACCCCTGTGGAAAATGGTATGGAAAGCCCTTAGTAAACTTAGAATGGAGCTGTTACATGACCCAAAAATTTCACTTTTGGGTATCTACCCCAGAACGTAAAAATGCTCATGCAATGGACATATGCACACCATTATTCACTGCTGCAATGAAAACAATAGTTAAGACATGCAATCAACCTAGGTGTCCAATGACAAGATGAATAGGTTATGAAGATATAGTACATATACAAAATCGAACACTATGTAGCTGCAAGAAATAATGAAGTCATGCAAATTGCTGCAACTTTCTTAGAACTAGAAGATAGGTCGAGTGAAGACAGAAGAAGAAAAACAAATACAGGATGATTCACTTATCTGTGCTATATTAAATAATTGTATCAGAAAATGTAATGTAGTAAATGGGGAAATCACATTTGAACCCAGAGCCTAGGAAGAAGTCAGAGAAAGAAAGAAATTAAGGTAGGAAGGAAGATGAGAAATGGAAATAATGTGGGAACAGGGATCTGGGTTTTGGTTATATTGGTAATGTGGGAGACTGATATAACTTTATATCCAAAGCACAAACTCAATAACACTGAAAACATGAGATCTAAGCTAAAGCCTCCAAACTTCAGTGTATGCTTAAATGACAGGCAGGATTTAAGGGGGTTTGGTTGAGAGGTGAGGGGAGGGTGATAAAATATGAGAGCACTATAGTGGGATTTGACACTGGTGGTGGAATTAATAATGAAATATTATAAGCCTAATACCCAACTACCAATAACTTTGTAGACCAGGTATTCTTAATAAAATAAAAATGTTTTAAAAATTAAAAATAAATAAAATCACTCTCTTTTTTTAAAGAAAGCAAGTGGGTTTGGAGTAGCGGGTAGGGCATTTGCCTTGCATGCAGCTGATCTGAGTTCGATCCCTCCTGGCATCTGATATAGTCTCCAGAACCAGCCAAGAGTGATTTCTGAGCACAGAGCCAGGAGTAACCCCTGAAGGTTTCTAGGTGTGGCTCAAAAGCATACATTCATACATACATACATACATAAAAACACATATCCCAAAGATATATTATTTTACGATAGAAATTTCAGAAAACGATAAAAACCGGCCGGCAGACTGCTGCAGAAGCTGGATTCCCTGCTTGGGACATCAGGCGGGGAAAAGACACGAATCTAAGCCTGCGCAGAGGGGCCCAACTGTGAGTGTGAACTGTAAATATCTGTCTACTGTCCTCTTGTATGAAACTCTTGGGAGTGGAGCAAAAGAGGCTCCAGAAATCTGCTCTCCCTATCCCGGAGGCCATTTCCAGGGCGGGATTCAGAACATAAAAACCGGCCGGCAGACTGCTGCAGAAGCTGGATTCCCTGCTTGGGACATCAGGCGGGGAAAAGACACGAATCTAAGCCTGCGCAGAGGGGCCCAACTGTGAGTGTGAACTGTAAATATCTGTCTACTGTCCTCTTGTGTGAAACTCTTGGGATTGGAGCAAAAGAGGCTCCATCAGAGCACGGCCGCTCCGCTTCGCTACGCGGCCGTGCGCTCCTTCTAAGAAAAGAACACCATTGCAACAATAAGAAAAAATCACAATAAGAACTGTGCTATATCAGAGAAGCAAGCATTTCTCTCTGGACTGTCTTCTCTGTTGCATGCTCGGGCCTAAGATTTGACCCAGTGTGAGGCTTCATCCACGGAGGACTCCCCTCCCTTAGAGGCAAGCCAGCCCATCCAGAAAGGGAGGAGCCAGAGGAGTGTGCTGCCTACGTCATATAGACAATGAATACCACCACAACACGTAGAAAAACCCACAATACAAGTGTGACAATGGGGAAACAACGCAGGCCAGCATCAGACATAGAGAATGAAGATGACAATTCTGAGGACCAGATAATGACTGAACAACTAATCAACCTCTCAGATAAGGACTTTAGACTAGCAATATGGAAGGTGCTCAACAGACTCCAAGAAACCATGGATCGAGTTGAACAGAACACTAATAAGAACCAAGAAAATATGAAGGCAGAAATGACAAAACTCCAAACTGAAATAACATGTCAACTAACAGGACTGAAAAAGTCAGTAAATGAAGTGAATGACAAAATGGATAAGTTCTGGGACAG
The DNA here is from genome assembly GCF_024139225.1 of Suncus etruscus. Taxonomy (NCBI): domain Eukaryota; kingdom Metazoa; phylum Chordata; class Mammalia; order Eulipotyphla; family Soricidae; genus Suncus; species Suncus etruscus. The sequence goes on from NC_064863.1 coordinate 75,725,602, forward strand.
GGTATCAGAAGCTGAGAATAGACTTGGTGCTGTGGAAGATGAGATACATAACAATTCCATACAGCAGGAGAGATTGGACAAAAAACTTAAAGCAAATGAGCAGACAACGGAAAAATTAGTCAAAGAATGGGAACAGATGAAAATAGAAGTCTATGATAAGATCAACAGAAACAACTTAAGAATCATTGGCGTCCCAGAGACCCAGGAAGAAAATTTCCAGGAAGAATCAATGGTCAAGAACATCATTAAAGAGAAATTCCAGAGCTAAAGAATATAGGTGATCAAATCCTGCATGTTCGAAGAGTACCAACCAAAAGAGACCCCAGAAAAACCACCCCAAGACACATCCTAGTCACAATGACAAATCCCACAGATAGAGACAGAATTCTGAAAACAGCAAGATCAAAAGGGGAAATTACATTCAAGCAAGCATCCTTGAGATTTACAGCAGACCTGTCACCAGAAACACTCAATGCCAGAAAGCAGTGGTGGGATATTGTGACAAGACTGAATGAAATGAATGCTTCACCCAGAATACTATAAACAGCAAAACTCACTTTCCGGTTTGACGGAAGAATACATGGTTTCACTGACAAAAAGCAGCTCAGAAACTTTACAGACACAAAACCAGTCTTAAGAGAAAAACTGAAAGACCTAATTTAAGACAAGACTAACCAAAAGACACCAAATTTCGATATAAAGATGGCATTAAATCCCAGGACAATTCTTTCTCTCAACGTCAATGGTCTAAATGCACCAGTCAAGAGACACAGAGTGGCTAAATGGATCAAAAAACTCAATCCAACCTTCTGCTGCCTACAAGAAACACACCTGAATAGTCAGAACAAACATAGACTCAAAATAAAAGGCTGGAGAAAAATCATCCAAGCAAACAACACCCATAAAAAAGCTGGAGTGGCCATACTAATATCAGATAATGCAAACTTTATACTCAGGAAGGTTGTAAGGGACAAAGATGGACATTTTATATTAATCAAGGGGTATATAGAGCAGGAAGAATTCACTCTCCTAAACATATATGCACCAAATGAGGGGCCAGCAAAATATTTAATACAACTGTTGACAAATCTGAAAAATAATATCAATAACAACACAATAATTGTGGGGGACCTTAACACGGCTTTGTCAACACTGGATAGGTCAACCAGACTGAAACCCAACAAGAATATACTAGACCTGAGGAGAGAAATGGAAGAAAGAGGCCTAGAGGATATATATAGGACACTCCACCCCCAGAAACCTGGATACACATTCTTCTCCAATGTACATGGGACATTCTCCAGGATAGACTACATGCTGGCACATAAAACATATCTCCATAATATCAAGAGGATAGAAATTTTGCAGACTACCTTTGCTGACCACAAGGCTCTGAAATTATTTGTGAATTCCAAAGGGACTCAGAAGAAAAACATTAACACCTGGAAGTTAAACAGCCTCATACTCAATAACCAGTGGGTCCGAGATGAAATCAAGGAGGAAATCAAAAGGTTCCTGGAAACAAATGACAATAAAGACACAAACTCTCAGAACTTATGGGACACAGCAAAAGCAGTACTGAGAGGAAAATTTATAGCTTTGCAAGCACACATCAGGAAGGAAGAAGGAGCTTACCTGAGTAGCTTAATGACACAGCTAATAGAACTAGAAAGTGCTCAACAAAAGGACCCAAAAATAGGAAGACAGAAGGAAATAACAAAGCTGAGAGCAGAAATCAATGAAGTGGAAAACCAAAAAACAATCCGAAAGATCAACGAAAGCAGAAGTTGGTTCTTTGAAAAAATAAACAAGATTGATAGACCACTGGCAAACCTAACAAAGAAAGAGAGAGAGAAACTTGATAACTCGTATTAGGAATGAAAAAGGAGAGATCACTACTGATATGACAGAGATTCAAAGGGTAATCAGAAACTACTTTGAGAAACTCTACGCCACTAAAAATGAGAACCTGGAAGAAATGGATAAATTCTTGGACTCTTATAATCTTCCACGGTTGAAGGAAGAGGATGTAGCATATCTAAACACCCCCATCACCATTGATGAAATCAAAACGGTAATCAAAGGTTTGCCGAAAAACAAAAGCCCAGGCCCAGATGGATTCACTAATGAATTCTTTCAAACTTTCCAAGAGGAACTACTACCAATCCTGGCAAGACTCTTTCATGAAATTGAACAAACGGAAACACTTCCAAATAGCTTTTATGAAGCCAACATCACCTTGATACCTAAACCAGACAGAGATGCTACAAAAAAAGAAAATTACAGACCAATATCGCTGATGAATGCCAATGCAAAGATCTTCAACAAAATCCTGGCAAATAGGATTCAATGCCTCATTAAGAAGATCATCCACTACGATCAAGTAGGTTTCATCCCAGGAATGCAAGGCTGGTTTAACATCCGTAAATCCATCAACATCATACACAACATCAATAACAAGAAAAATAAAAACCACATGATCATATCAATAGATGCAGAGAAAGCATTTGATAAGGTCCAACACCCATTCTTGATCAAAACTCTCAGCAAGATGGGAATGGAAGGAACCTTTCTCAATCTAGTTGAAGCCATCTACCACAAGCCAATGGCAAATATTATCCTCAACGGAGAAAAACTAAAAGCCTTCCCTCTAAATTCTGGTACAAGACAAGGCTGTCCTCTCACACCACTCCTATTCAACATAGCACTGGAAGTACTTGCTATAGCGATTAGGCAAGAAAAAGATATCAAGGGAATTCAGATAGGAAAGGAAGAAGTCAAGCTCTCACTGTTTGCAGACGACATGATACTCTACTTAGAAAACCCTAAAGACTCCACCAAAAAGCTTCTAGAAACAATAGACTCATATAGCAAGGTGGCAGGCTACAAAATTAACACACAAAAATCAATGGCCTTTCTATACACCAATAGCAATAAGGAAGAAATGGACATTAAGAAAACAATCCCATTCACAATAGTGCCACACAAACTCAAATATCTTGGAATCAACTTGACTAAAAATGTGAAGGACCTATACAAAGAAAACTATAAAACTCTGCTCCAAGAAATAAGAGAGGACACGCGGAAATGGAAACGCATACCCTGCTCGTGGATTGGCAGGATTAACATCATCAAAATGGCAATACTCCCCAAGGCATTATACAGATTTAATGCTATCCCTCTAAAGATACCCATGACATTCTTCAAAGAAGTGGATCAGGCACTTTTGAAATTCATTTGGAACAATAAACACCCTCGAATAGCTAAAGCAATCATTGGGAAAAAGAATATGGGAGGAATTACTTTCCCCAACTTTAAACTGTACTACAAAGCAATAGTTATCAAAACAGCATGGTATTGGAATAAGGACAGGCCCTCAGACCAGTGGAATAGACTTGAATACTCAGAAAATGTTCCCCAGACATACAACCACCTAATTTTCGATAAAGGAGCAGGAAACCCTAAATGGAGCAGGGAAAGCCTCTTCAACAAGTGGTGTTGGCACAATTGGATAGCCGCTTGCAAAAAATTGAACGTAGACCCCCAGCTATCATCATGCACGAAGGTAAAATCCAAATGGATTAAAGACCTCGATATCAGCCCCAAAACCATAAGATATATAGAACAGCACATAGGCAAGACACTACAGGACATTACAGGCATCTTCAAGGAGGAAACTGCACTCTCCAAGCAAGTGAAAGCAGAGATTAACAGATGGGAATATATTAAGCTGAGAAGTTTCTGCACCTCAAAGGAAATAGTGCCCAGGATACAAGAGCCACCCACTGAGTGGGAGAAACTATTCACCCAATACCCATCAGATAAGGGGCTAATCTCCAAAATATACAAGGCACTGACAGAACTTTACAAAAAAAAAACATCTAATCCCATCAAAAAATGGGGAGAAGAAATGAACAGACACTTTGACAAAGAAGAAATACAAATGGCCAAGAGACACATGAAAAAATGCTCCACATCACTAATCATCAGGGAGATGCAAATCAAAACAACGATGAGATACCACCTCACACCACAGAGAATGGCACACATCACAAAGAATGAGAACAAACAGTGTTGGCGGAGATGTGGAGAGAAAGGAACTCTTATCCACTGCTGGTGGGAATGCCGTCTAGTTCAACCTTTATGGAAAGCGATATGGAGATTCCTTCAAAAACTGGAAATCGAGCTCCCATATGATCCAGCTATACCACTCCTAGGAATATACCCTAGGAACACAAAAATACAGTACAAAAACCCCTTCCTTACACCTATATTCATTGCAGCACTATTTACCATAGCAAGACTCTGGAAACAACCAAGATGCCCTTCAACAGATGAATGGCTAAAGAAACTGTGGTACATATACACAATGGAATATTATGCAGCTGTCAGGAGAGATGAAGTCATGAAATTTTCCTATACATGGATGTATACGGAATCTATTATGCTGAGTGAAATAAGTCAGAGAGAGAGAGAAAAACGCAGAATGGTCTCACTCATCTATGGGTTTTAAGAGAAATGAAAGACATTCTTGCAATAATAATTTCCAGACACAAAAGTGAAAAGAGCTGGATGTTCCAGCTCACCATAGGAAGCTCACCACAAAGAGTGATGAGTTTAGTTAGAGAAATAACTACATTTTGAATTTTCCTTATAATGAGAATATATGAGGGAAATGGAGAGCCTGTTTAGAGTACAGGCGGGGGTTGGGTGGGTAGGAGGGAGACTTGGACATTGGTGATGGGAATGTTGCACTGGTGATGGGTGGTGTTCTTTACATGACTAAAACCCAAAAACAATCATGTATGTAATCAAGGTGTTTAAATAAAAAAATAAAAATTAAAAAAATAAAAATAAAAAAAAAGAAATTTCAGAAAACTATTGTTTCTGTATCTCATATGCTTCTGTAGATTTCCTTTTATTTAAATTTAGAAAGATAATACCCAGATGATTTTATCTTCTTCACCTTTTTTAAATTATCACAGATTTACTGGCAGCTAAAAATACTGAGGTAAAGGACCTACACACACACACACACACACACACACACACACACACAAACTATAAAAGCCTGCTTCAAGAAATAAGAGAAGACACAAGAAAATGGAGACACATACTCTGCTCATGAATGACAGGATAAATATGATTAAAATGGCAATACTCCCCAAAGCATTGTACAGATTTAATGCAATCCCTCTAAACATACCCATGACATTCTTCAAAGAAGTGGATCAAGCACCCTGAAATTCATTTGGAACAATAAACACCCATGAATAGCTAAAGCAATCCTTGGGGAAAGGAATGTGGGAGGCTTTACTTTCCCCAATTTTAAATTGTATAGCAAAGCAATAGTTATTAAAATAGCATGATATTGGAATAAAAACAGATCCTCAGATCAGTGGAATAGACGTGAGTATTTAGAGAAAGTTCCCCAGACATACAATCAACTAATCTTTGATAAAGGAGCAAGACATTCTAAATGGAGCAAGGAAAGCTTCTTCAACAAGTGGTGTTGGCACAACTGATTACTCACTTGCAAAAAAGAGAACTCAGACCCCCAGCTAACACCATGTACAAAGGTAAAATGCAAATGGATTAAAGACCTTGATATCAGACCTGAAACCATAAGGTATATAGAACAACACGAAGGTAAGACAATCCATGACATTGAGACCAAAGGCATCTGTAAGGAGAAAACTGCACTCTCCACACAAATGAAAGCACAGATAAACAGATGGGAATATATATTAAGCTGAGAAGCTTCTGCACCTCAAAGGAAATAGTGCCCAGGATACAAGAGTGACCCACTGATTGGGAGAAACTTTTCACCCAATATCCATCAGATAAGGGGTTAATATCCAAAATATACAAGGCACTGACTGAACTTTACAAGAAAAAAACATCAAGTCCAATCAAAAAATGGGGAGAAGAAATGAACAGACACTATGTCAAAGAAATACAAATGGCCAAAAGACACATGAAAAAATGCTCCACATCACCAATCCTCAGGAAGATGCAAATCAAAACAACTATGAGGTACCATCTCACGCCACCGAGATTGGCACACATCACAAAGAATGAGAACAAGCAGTGCTGGCGGGATGTGGAAAGAAAGGAACTCTTATTCACTGCTGGTGGGAATGTCGTCTAGTCCAACCTTTATGGAAAGTGATGTGGAGATTCCTCCAAAAACTGGAAATCGAGCTCCCATACCACTATACCACTCCTAGGAATAAACCCTAGGAACACAAAAATACAATTTAAAAAATCCCTTCCTCACACCTATATTCATTGTAGCACTATTTACAATAGCTAGACTCTGGAAACAACCAAGCTGCCCTTCAAAAGATGAATGGCTAAAAAACTGTGGTACATATACACAATGGAATATTATGCACCTGTCAGGAGAGATGAAGTCATGAAATTTTCCTATACATGGATGTACCTGGAATCTATTATGCTGAGTGAAATAAGTCAGAGGAAGAGAGATAGACACGGAATAGTCTCACTCATTTATGGGTTTTAAGAAACATAAAAGACATTTTTTGCTATAATTCTCAAAGACAAAAAAGAGGAGGACTGGACGGTCCAGGTCACGACATGAGTGCAGTTAGAGAAGTAACTACGTTAAGAACTATCGTAACAATGTGAATGAGTGAGAGAAGTAGAAAGCCTGTCTCGAGTACAGGCAGAGGTGGGGTGAGGAGGAGGGAGATTTGGGACATTGGTGTTGGGAATGTTGCACTGGTGAAGGGGAGTTTTCTTTACATGACTGAAACCCAACTACTATCAGATTGGTAATCAAGGTGTTTAAATAAAGATATTAATTTTAAAAAAGAAAAAGAAAAGACATTTTTGTAATAAAGAGAAATAAAAGATAAGTTTAGATTAAAAAAAAAGAAAGAGTTTAACTGGCAATCAGTTGGCAGGTGGAAATGAGAGGTTTGTTTTCTCAAAGTAACCACCTTGTCTGCAGTGTCACAAGAAGAGATTTTTCAAGTCAAGGATTTCAGGTCCAGGATTTTTTTTTCCCATTTTCTCCATTTTTCTGGACCTATGCAAACATTGGTGATTGCCACTATCACACCTTTACTATATTTTTTTACTCTTATCCTTTAAGGAAAAAAATACAACTCACTGAACTTAAAAACAAATTACTGTAGTAGAATGCCTGTCTCGAAAACAGGCAGGGGATGGGAAGGGGGGAGGGGGTAATGTTGCATTGGTGAAGGGGGGTGTTCTGTTTATGACTGTAACCCAAATATGATCATGTTACTTAAATAAAAATTATATTTGATTTAAAAATAAAAACAGAAAAATGGTAGGCAGCAGACAAATGAAGGCTCAAGCATAAAGAAGAAAATTCCTTATTAAATTCCTTTGTGAGTTGATCTCCTGAGGTATATCTCATCTTATCTGCAAACCACAATATAGTAAGGACAAAATGAGAAACACTATCCTTAACTTTTTTTTTTTTTTTGATTTTTGGGTCACACCCAGCAGCTCACAGGGGTTACTTCTGGCTCTATGCTCAGAAATCACTCCTGGCAGGCTCGGGGACCATATGGGATGCCAGGATTCTAACCACCGTCCTTCTGCTTCCAAGGCTTTGGATTCAAACCACCGTCCTTCTGCATCCAAGGCAAAGCCCTTACCTCCATGCTATCTCTCCGGCCCTCATATCCTTATCTTTAACCTCTTTTTTGGCAGTTACCACAGATTCTGTTGTTCTTAATTTTTCTTTTTGTGTGATTTTGTTTTTTGTTTTTTGTTTTTTGTTTTTTTTTTGGTTTTTGGGCCACACCCGGTGACGCTCAGGGGTTACTCCTGGCTATGCGCTCAGAAGTCGCTCCTGGCTTGGGGGACCATATGGGACGCCGGGGGATCGAACCGCGGTCCGTCTCCTAGGCTAGCGCAGGTAAGGCAGGCACCTTACCTCGAGCGCCACCGCCCGGCCCCTTTTTTTTTTGTTTGTTTGTTTTTTTTTTTTTTTGCTTCTTTTAAGTTTTATTTAAGCCATTGTGACTTACAAATTTATTCGTAGTGGGGCTTTAGACAGACATACAATGTTTCAGGACTAATCCCACTAACAGTACCAACCTCCCTCCATCAATGTTCCTAGAGTCCATTTCATACCAACACCCCTACCCCAGTCTGCCGTCATAACAGGCACCTCTTTAGGTTGGTTATTAAAGCCTGGGTTTCATTATTTCATTGTTGTTGACTCTGACTTGGATGTTTAGTTCTGTCCTTTCTTAAACCACAAATACATCTTAGACCCTTAGTTCCTGTATCTTGTCATTTGATATGTCTTTCTTCTCCATCACTCAATTTTTTTTCCTTTTCCTCAATATATTCTTGAGCCTAGAGTATTCTAAACAATTCCCATTTAAGCCATTGCATTTCTTGATGCAGTTAGTGTAAATACCACATATAAGTTATATCATCTTGTATGTATCCTTCTTCTGGCTTAATTCATTTAACATAATGTCTTCCAATTCCATCCATGTTGCAGTGATTTGCATGATCACATCATTCTTTACATCTATGTAAACTTTATTATGTATATGTACCATATCTTCATGATCTATTCATCCGTTACTGGACATCTAGGTTTGTTCTTAATTTTTTAGGTCACTGTCAGTAATATTGGTTTACAAGGCCTTATTTGTTTTAAGGGTATAATTTCACACACACCACTTCAAAATATTCCTTTTTGGGGCGGACACATCTGGCAGCGCTGAAGGGTTATGCCTGGCTCTCTGCTCAGAAATCACTCCTGGCAGGCTTGGGGGACCATATGGTCTGCTGGGAATCTAATCTGGATCTGACCTGGGTCAGCCTTGTGCCAGGCAAAGGCCCTACCACTGTGCTATCTGTCCTGTCCCCTTCAAAATGTCTTTTAACATACCACATCCACCACTAAATACCTAAAATCCGCCACCATGTTAGACCGCATCCTCACTTCAATAACTCCTCTTCTCCTCTCTGGTAGTTTCAGTTCTATAGTGAAAGTACAAGGGCTTATTTTTAGTTCATTATATCTGTTCTCTTGCTATGTTTCTTTATATCCTTTATAAACATAAAATTATTTAGCATTTGTCTTTTTCATTTTTGTTTTACTTATTGTAACTCCTTCCAGTTCCATCAGTGATGTCACAGAGGCAATATATTTCCTTTCTAGGAGCTTACTATACAATTGTGTGTGTGTGTGTGTGTGTGTGTGTGTGTGTGTGAGTGTATACCATATCTAGACCCAACTGTCCATTGTAGCTGAGAACTTGAACCATTTTCATATCTTTTGTTTCTTTGGTTTGGTTTGAGGGTGGGGGCACACCCGTTTGATGCTCAGGGGTTACTTCTGGCTATGCACTCAGAAATCACTCCTGGGTGGGGGGAACCACAAGGGAAGCCCAGGGATCAAACCACGTTTCATCCTAGACTAGCGCTTGCAAGGCAGATGCCTTACCTCTAGCGCCTCCACTCAGGCCCCTGTTTTCATATCTTGACTAAAGTAAGTAGCATTACAATAAAATAAACAAAGATGTTCACTTGTATTTTTTAATTCTTTGTTATATACGTATAACTAGAATTTCTTTATAACATTGTATGGTATATTTATTTTAAATATGTTTAGAAATATTTATACCATTTTTATAGAGGCTGAGCCAGTTTACATTCCTACCAAGAGAATTATTTTTAATCCACTCTATTTGTTTATAGTCTTGCTTTTGGTTTTCTTGACATGGGCCATTCTCACAGGTATGAGATGGCACCTTACTGTCATTTTAATTAGCATTTCTTTCATAATAAATTTAAATAAGTCTGTTTATTATCAATATGCTTTTCCCCTTTTTTGGTTTTATATCCTCATCCAGCAATTCTCAGGGCTTATTTCTGGTTCTGTACTCAAGAATCACTTCGAAAGGTGCTTGGTAGACATCTGGGATGTCAAGGGTAGAGCCTGGATTGGCGGCATGCAAGGCAAGCACTTATCCACTGCACAATCTCCCCAGACCCTGTGTACATTTTGCTTTTTTGATATTTTTGTTTTGTTTGAGGCCTCATTTGGCAGTGCTCGAGTGACTCTATCTAGTTTGGGGCTCAGGAAAGATTCCTGTCAATGTTCTGGGTAATATATGTTGTGCCAGAGAATCCAACTGGGAACCATCACATGCAAGGCAAGCAACTCCCCTCCTCTTATATCCCTTTAGCCCTGTTATCATTCTTTGGTAAAGGTCTGTTCAAGTCTTCGGTGTGCTCAACTATTTTTGTTCTTTGCAGTGAGGAAATTGCAGGTCTTATTCATGCAAAGCAAAAGTTTCAGAAGACATGACTGTGTCAGTGTGTAGGGGAGACCCATGGTGATGCTTACGGAATCATATGCAATGCTGGGGATTCAAACTAAGGTTTGCTGCCTGGCTCTGTGCTCAGGAATCACTTTGGGCAGGCTTGGAACAGTTGTGAGCTGTGGGTGCAAGAGTGGCACCTTGGATGCTGGGCATCGAACCCAGGTTTCCCTGCAGAAGACAAATGCTCTATCTTCTGTTATATCACTCCAGCTCTGACATAAGATATTTTTTAACTATTTGGTTCAGCTTAACTTTAATGTGAATTATGATCTCAGTACATAGTCGTTGGTATATCAAATGTAGTAGACAGTCCTTAATGTGATAACTGAGAATTCATTCATATGGATGAATTACCTGATTCCTTCATGCAGAGGAAACCATGACATGCTTCTTATTCAATAGAATATGGTGGCAATAGTAAGGTAGCCAATCATTAGGTTTATTACGTATCATTAGTTATACATTAGCTCACCATATTGATTAGGTAATCTCCATTAGATTACATTACATATAGTGACATTTGAGTCATTCTCAAGATTATGTTGCATTATATAAAATTTTCTTTGTGTTTGAAGGAAGGGATTCTACTGCTTGCCTTGAAGTATTAGTGTCAAGTAGTACGAGATGCTGTTTAAAGTTGAGAGTTACCTAAACTAACTGTCATGAAGAAAATAAGAATCTCAATTCTATAACCCCCTGGGCCTGAATTCTACCAATAAATACAAGTGATTAAAAGAGTTCCAGTGAGGAAATAATGTAGTCAAAATGGTGATTTGATCTTGTAAAATGTTAATCAAAGGATCTCCATAATTTTTACATAAAAGTGTGTTGTTTTAAGTCTATACATTTTGGGTAGTTTATTACAGCAACAATAGAAAACTAATACACTATTTCAAATCTTATTCCTGAACATTACACTATAAATAGTAAATACAGTACTTAATAATATAATACAAAATATTATTTAGTAAATTTGTGGTGGGTGTTAGACATGAGTGAAATAGCTATATAAAAGTTTCACCTTCTCTGTAAATTTACGATGTCCTGCATAGGGAATTTTAGAATACTCTCAATACTCCAAATCTCAAATGTTTGATAGAACTTTTTCATACTATTACATTAAAATGCTTCAATATCTAGGCTAAATACTACTTATCAGCATTTGGAACTTGTCTACATTGAAATGTTTTGGAAATGAAAGACCTATTTTTATTTTATTTTTTGAAAGATCTATTTTTAAATGAAATTATTTATTGACTTAAAACTGAAAACAGGCAAAATTATTTTAGATCATTGAAATGCTTTACTTTTTCTGCTTCTATTTATACTATTACTACTGGGTTATAAATTCAGTGCTTTGCTCTTTTGATTTAAGATAAAACCACAATATTCTATCCATATGTCTAGTTAAGTATAGAATACCTGTGACTAGTTCAATTTTTAGAATTTAGCAGAAAACAATGATCTAAACATGTATAACCCAACATATTGGTTCAGATTTGGTACTTAACATCTCAGCATTACTGCAAACTGTTCCATCTACTTCAAAAAAGAGATCAAAATATTGACTTCCATATGTTGGTTAACCAAATTTTAATGAGTATAGTCTCAAAATTCAAAAATTCCTTATATTAAATGTCATTTTGTTTCTCTTCTCGTATATCTCATCTAAGTCTATAAACTCAAAGTCTGTATGCTAATTTTATATAAAACTATGGTGTATCATTCACCTCAGTCACTTTTTAAAAAGGGGATTTACATACAAGTCAGGTTTTAGAGCTTCTCATTGGGTGTAGAAAAGTATTTTCTGCTGAAGATAGAAATTTATACCACAGACTAAAAGGTCCTTGCTTCTGCTCTGGGTCAGAAAGAAGCATGGTTTATTTATGAAAGAAGTAAGGCCAGACTCTATTTATTTGTAGAGTTGGTTTCAATACCATAAATACATTATAGTAATCAACCAGTTTAAAATTTTCACATTATACACTGCTATTCCCAAACTCTGGAAGATGGTACACAAGGATCTTATATTAGCATCCTATTGTGAATTATTAAATATAATGAAATATATGCTCTGCGAATGAGGCAGGAAAGAAAATAAGAATGTAACCAAATCATTTAGACTAGCAAAGTAATGGCATAAAAAATAACAGTCAACATTTAGATGACATACTATGTGCAAAGCATTTTATAAAAATAGTAAATCAAATGCAAAGTCTTTAAATTGATTTCTCATGAATCAAATATTGCAGCAAGAATATGTATGAAAAGGATCCAGTTAAAGTATTTTCAGAAGTCAAAATGGTGAAGGGGAACCAGAAAGTGAAGGAGATTAAGGATAGGTGTGAGTCAAGTTAGAAGAAGGAAAATTCAATCCATGACCACTCTGGTATGTACAGAGTTAGGTGTCACTATGTCTGAGGTCTGATGACCAAAGAAGATGAGTTAAGCATGGCTGCATGTGTTCTCAATGAGTAAAAGGTTGTATGGATGGAAAGGAATTCACACAAACTAAAGATGTAGGTTCTGGCAGTCAAGGACAGTTGACAACATAGATTTTAGGAGCTGGCATGGTAGTGACAACACTTCTGGAACACAATGCATAAAACTGTCAAAGGTACTGGACCATCTACCCCATGAGGTAACAATTCCATGAAGTAATTGAGCTTCAGCCCCATTTCGGGGGTAAGGGAAGAGGCATGAGACACTCTGATCCCTACAGCTGATCATTGTCAAGTCAGGTTTTTAAATAGATCATCTACCTCAGACTCTGCTCACTAAGTGCCTGATTAGTATAAGCAGAGGCCCAAGCTAGAATGAACATGTCAGAGTCCAAATCGGGACAAATAGAGAACAGGCTAGAACTAAGAATGACTGAGATGTAGTCAAAAACACTAATGAAAAGTGCTCCCAGCTTTGGAAAATAGTTATCTTTGTATTATTTCCTGATAAAAAGAGAGGTATCAGATACTTGGGTGATATATGATGTTGACTTTCAATCAAAGCTTAGAAAGAAAAGAAATTAATGCAGATAGAAAGGAAAATATAGAACAAAGTGTCATTTTCCTCTTCCCTTTTCTTTCCTAATTCCCATTCCTCCTCCTCTTTTGGATGCAGGTGCACACTACACATTCACACACATGCAAACAAACCCATAAAAATGTATATACACACATGTGCACATAGATACACTGCTCATGTGTACATTTGCACACATGGGAACACACATCTGCAGAAACATACGTTTATGTTGACCCACAGACAAAACAGAATCCTTCAAGCTTGTTTCTAAAACGTATTAAGACTACTAAAGAAAATTGAAAGACATTAAAAACTCAAAGCACCATTCATGAGCAAAGCAAATTCAGAGAATTTCCTATAAATTAAGCCTAACAGAATAGTTTAAGTAAGAGTCCATTTTAATTAATTTCAAGGGTAATTTCTTTCATACATAATTTTAAAGCTTTGGGAAGGTTTGTGATTGATAAAAAAATCTCATTTTTTTCATTTTTATTTTTATTGAAACCATTATATTTTACGAAGTCCTTCATAGTTAGGTTTCAATCATACAATGAGTTAGGGCCAATGCCACCAACAGTGTCGACCTCTCTCCAACATGTTCCCAGAGTGTGTCTCAACCACCCTTGTAGTAGTCCCCAACCTGCCAGTATAACAAGCCCATTTACAGTTTGTATTGTTAAAAGTTTAGGTCTCTTGATTCCATGGTTGTTGACTTTGACTTAGATATTTAATTATGTCCTTTGCTTTATCTCCACTAATGTACCTGAGACCTTTTGGCCCCCAGCCCACATCCATTCATATTTGTGTTTCTTCTTCTCCACTCAATTTCTTTCCTTCTCCTCATTATTGGTCCAAGAGTGTTTGAGACAACTTCCATTTAGGCCATTGCTTTTATTTATGCAGTTATTCTAAATACAACATAAAAATGATATCATTCTGTATTTCTTCTTCTTCTGGCTTACTTCACTTAACATAATACTTTCTAGTCTCATCCATGTTGCTGAAAATTACGTAATTGTACCATTTCTTATTGCTATGTAGTATATCATTGTGTATATGTGCCGCATCTCCATGATCCACTCATCTGTTGTTGGACATTTACATTGATTCTAAGTCCTAGCTATTGTACTGAGTGCTGTAATGAATAGCAGTGTGCATATATCCTTTCAAATGAATGTTTTTCTGTCCTGTGGATAAATAGCCAAAAGAGGGATTTCTGGGTCATAGGGCAGTTCAATGTTCAGTTTACTGAAAATCCTCCATACTTTTTTCAATAGGAGTTGGATCAGGCAGTATTCCCACCAACCGTGGATGAGAGTTCTTTTCTTACTACACCCCCACCAACAGAGATTGTTCCCAGTATTTTTGATAGGTGTCACTCTCACCGGTGTAAAATGAAGAATATCTCATTTTTGTTATCACCAAAACTAACTTGAGACCTTCTTTCATCAATTACATATTTATATATTTTCAACTTTTATGCAGACTATGTGGCACGGTTCCCATCACTATCTGACTAAACTAAAATACAACCTCAACGTAATTTGCATATTTGATAAATAGGAACAAATGAAATAGGTGAATATTGAGCACTTGAAATGGAGCAGGCATTCAGTACCAAGGTTTAGACAGACAGGAAAAAAGGTTCTGAGACTCAATACTGAAATGAACTCTTCCGGAACCCAGACCTCAGTGGGGGAAATTTTACCCCAAAGAGCAAATAGTCAGACAGCTCGAAGGACTGAACATAATTTCAATCTCTAACAACACATGGCACACAGCACCACCTGGTGTGACCCAGAAGGCTCCCATGAGTCCCCGTACAGATTCCTCAAACATGTGCTGCAGGGCCAAGTATCACTAGTACTGTTCGAGAGACTTCCCTTCCTTAAAAAATATAAAGAAATAAAGCTACAGACAATGGGAAGGAAACTCTCTTGAGCTGAATCTTCAGGTAGAAAAATAAAAGTGTCACGTAATTAATTAAAACCCCATGCTCTTGGGGCTGGAGTGGTAGCTCAGCGATAGGGCAGCTGACCCAGAACGGACCTCTGTTCGATCTCAGGTATCCCATATGGTCTCCCAAGCCAGGAGAAATTTCTGAGCACATAGCCAGGAATAACCCCTGAGTGTGACCAGGTGTGGCCCAAAACAAACAAAAAATATGCCTTAAGCAGGCCTGAATATATATTATATATATTCTTATAAGATTACTATGTTGATATTCTATAAATATAATTTATTGATACCCATTATATTATATATAAATGTGATATATTTATATAACATCAACATAATGATATAAATATATTATTTATAACTATAAATTATATATAAATACACAATATATTGTACATAAATATAATGTTATATTTATATTATGATATAAAGAATATAATTATATATTCTTATATATATATTTGCAGCTATATAAAATATATTAATTGCCAAGCATGCACAAATGGGAAATGGTACCTATTTAAATCTCAGCTAGAATGCCAGATAAATAGTGTGAGCAGTCAAAATTGACCCTTGGCACTATACAGACCCAAGCACCACAGGGCATGGCCCCCAAAACAAAAAACAAAAAAGAAAGCATCACAAAGAGACTATCTATAGACAGAAACCAAATAGATGTAATATGTCACATTTTAAAAGATAGATTAAATAGTGAATAAATATAAGAATACATATTTTAATATTAGAAAGAAATAATAAAACAAGATATCTAACTTACATCATATGCAAAAACAAATTTTATATAAGTTACAAACACAGATGACAAAATGAAGACTTCTGAAAGATTTAAGGAGGAAATAATTCTGATCTTCAGTTAGAAAAATGATTTCTGAAACATGACAAAAAGGCACTAACCACCAAAAATGAAACAGGGAGACTAGATGAGATGGATGGGTTTGCTGTGGAATACTTGCTGCCCCTCATTCAGTTTTCTGGTGAGAAATATAAACCCTAGCCTTAACCAATTATGTAAAATAGCATTAGCCAGTGAAATGAGGATGCTGTGATATGGGACACTTAACCTTTCTTGGGTCTGAAAGTTCTCTTCTCTGTACAAAACCAAATTTCTAGGAATAGAAGCTGTGTTTTCTTTTTTGTTTTGTTTTGTTTTGTTTTTGTTTTGTTTTGTTTTTTTGTTTTTGGGCCACACCCAGCGTTGCTCAGGGGTTACTCCTGGCTGTCTGCTCAGAAATAGCTCCTGGCAGGCACGGGGAACCATATGGGACACCGGGATTCGAACCAACCACCTTTGGTCCTGGATTGGCTGTTTGCAAGGCAAACTCTGCTGTGCTATCTCTCCGGGCCCAGAAGCTGTGTTTTCTAATGCTGTCCCTGGAATGAAGATATTTATTTAGCTATTCTGTGAACCTATATGAATATGAGCAGAAAATTAAATTTTGCTACAGTGATACTGAAGTTTGGAAGTTTTGTTGACATGGCATGATTTACCTTAAGCTGAAACACTTAGTTTGATTCAAATATAAAATATGTGTGTTTAAACTTAGAGAAATGTATACATGTTCATGGGTTAAAAAATATACCCACAAAAGTTTTTATTGCTTATAGTTAAACAAAATTAGAACTACCTAGATGTTTATTTATGGAAGGGGATTTTGAAATGAAATATTCCAATAGGTAGGATAATTCCTTTAATTACAGTCCAACTAAATGAACAAGAGAGTGTATGTACTTGTACATGCTGATTTCAGATACTTACTATTGAGTGAAAAAATACGACTTGAAAGAAGTGAAAAACATATTTTCCCCTACACATTCCTGATGGGAGTTGTCTGTCTCTTTCTCATGCAATGCAATGTTCCCCCCTCAACCTCCCCTCTGTGTTAACTACCTGCTTGTCTTTTATCTACTGAGTTACAGGTGCTGATCCATTTGCTGGCTCCCCATGGTTTTACAGACCCTGCATTAATTGTGCTGAAGACATCTTGGAGACTTAATGTCTGGATCCCGCTCACTTGGAGACTTGAAGTCTGGACCCTACTCACACCTACCCCCAAAACCTCCGGATTCCCCCATATCAAAGCCCATTCCTGTTTCCTCTGTAAAAATAACACAGCCCACCTGAAAACTGTATAAAAACCCCTTGATTTCAGACTTTGGGGTTCGCAACCTCTGCTCTGCTCTGAGCACGTTTCGAACCTCTGATCGATCAGATTAAACTTGGAACTTGCCTGCAATTTGCTGAGCACGTGCCTTTTTCACTATTCTGTGCTGGGCAACTGGGGGGTCGGGTCGTCCGGATTTTTCATTTTTGGCGAGCCACCAGGAGACCCTTACACACCCCACCCGAGCCGGACGAGTGAACAAGGTCTGCTTGGTGAGTTCCCTGGGATCCCTTCTCCCTCCTCCTCCCCTTAGCTCACTCTCTAGTTCCCCGTGTGCTTTGCTCTGGGTTTATCTGTGGGAAGCGCTATTGCAAACAGACCTGGTAATCGACTAAGGGGCTTAGTCGTGGAAGTGTGTGACTTTGGAATCCCAGACTGAGGTTCCCACTCGATGCGTATACCGAGTGGCAAAGGAGTTGACGAACTCCAACGCAAAGTCACATCCCTGGCCGCGCGCACCAGGGTGCCTAGGAGGCGATTTAAAGCAACGGGGAAGACGTTCCCTGGTTGCAGGAAGGAGGTCTGTCTGTGTAAAGGTTTGTCTGCGTCGTAGGTTTGCTTTCTGTCGCTATTATTGAATTTGAAACTGTTGTTGGAATATTGGCTTGCGATTTGAGTTGAATATCTGGCAATTCTGATATCGTCATTGTGTTTCTCTATTGTGAGTCCCTTGGGGCTCGTCCTTTGATTGTTGAGCCAAAAAATTTCTGTTTAAGATCTCTCACTAACTGTATCTAAACTAACGCTACTGAGTCCGACCGCAAAAGTCCCCCGGAGCCAGGTACCCCGTCTTCTCCATAAAAGACGTGGTCCGATAGATAAATCCTGGTGAAGAATAAAGGGTCTCAGTCAAGTCTCTCCAGATAGACTTGCCCTCCAGCAAGACAAACTGAGCTCCGGTTAGGAACACATTGGTTTAAGCAATACACTTCTCCCTCAAGTGGTCGGACATTCTCTTTTTCTATGTCTTCTGTGACTAGTTCTTTCTGTCCTCTTACTTGTAACTGGACTAATCCAGCCTCATATTCTGGTACACTCATCCCAGTTTGTTGTTTTCTCTCTACGGAACACCCTACCCTTGTTTTCGTGTTCCAAATCGGACTCTGTATTGTGTTTTTTTTATTCCTTGTTGGTTGTTACACTGTTAGGTGTGGAAAGAGGGCTTGATATATTGCTGTGTGAAAGAGAGGCTTGGTAACAGCTGTTTGTGCATAAGGCTGGTGAGACCAGGCAGCAATGGGACAGGTACAATCCACACCACTTGCTCTTACACTAGAGCACTGGAAAGAAGTTAATAAAAGGGCAAAAAAACAGTCTTGGGTTATAAAGAAGAGAAAATGGCAGGCATTTTGCTCTTCTGAATGGCCCTCCTTTGGTGTAGGGTGGCCTAAGGAAGGCTCTTTTCATTTGCCATCGGTACGGAAAGTAAAAAGCGTTATCTACCGCGCCAAACCCGAGGGACACCCAGAACAGGAGTCCTATATTCTTGTTTGGGAAGATTTGTGTGAAAGCCCCCCGGAATGGATGCGCCCCTTTCTGTTTCCAACAGCTCCCGACAGCCTGGTCGCCTTGCCGCCTGACCCTGAGCGCTCTTCCTTACCCCCACCTACTAACCATAGCATTCTTCCCGTAAGAACCCAAGAAGGAGGCGCCCCGGAGGAGATAACGAAGCCAGCCCCTCCCGGCTCACCTCTATGCCCACCACAGTTCCCCAACATTTATCCAGATACAACTGATCTTCTTCTTTTCGAGCCCCCCCCTTACAGGCCCACAGAACGGAGATTCGCCCAGCCTGCATCCACACAACGGGAGGCACCTGTCTCCCCTGCGTCTCCCTCAACTTGCGAAAGTTCAGAGAAGCAGGGAGCAGGTCAGGGGGCGTGGCCGCTTCCCGGGTCTGCAGAGCGGGGAGCGTCTGCCCAACCTGCGTCTCCCTCAACTTGTGAAAGTTCGGAGAAGGGAAGGGCAAACGGGGGGGCGTGGTGGGTCACCCCAGCGCCTGCCTCGATCTGCGGGAATGCAGGAAGTGCAGACCAGGGGACGCGGCGGCTCACCGCAGCGCCTGCATTTGGGAGAGGGGAACCATCCACACTGTCAGCTCCCACTGCCCCTCCCCAGCCACCACCACCACTATTAACCAAGGGGCATGACCGGGCCCCTTGCCTGCCTTCTGTTTTAACAACAGACGGACAGGAATCATACTATCCACCCTCCCCCCCTGACTCAGAGGGAGGGGATGGACGCACAGGACCAGCTGCAGGGACCCGGAGCCAGCTAAGAGGACAAAGCTCTGCCCCTCTTGCAGCATCTATAATGCCACTAAGACCAGTGGTCCCCAACGTTCCTTTGCCCGATGGGCATGGTGGAAATATGCCTACCTTACAGTACTGGCCTTTTCCCTCCTCTGATTTGTACAATTGGAAGCTAAATCATCCTTCTTTTTCAGAGGACCCTACTAAATTAATCAACCTTTTTGACTCCCTAATGAACACTCATCAACCAACCTGGGATGATTGCCAACAACTGATAAAAACCCTCTTTACTACTGAGGAACAAAATAGAATCCTGGCCGCAGCACGGAAAAATGTGATTGGGAATGGTGGTTTAATCACCGACAGGCCTGATGAAATAGATGACATCTTTCCTTTGCGCAGACCTGACTGGGACCCCAACGCTCCTGGAGGTAGGGAACATCTGTCCACTTATCGCCAGACACTCATGAGAGGTCTCCGGGAAGCTGCTAGGAAACCCACAAATTTAGCCAAGGTAAAAGAAATAATACAAGGGCCAGAGGAGCCACCAGCTGTCTTCCTAGAAAGACTAATGGAGGCATATAGGCGATATACCCCATTTGACCCTGCTTCTGAGGTCCATCAGGCATCAGTAATCATGGCTTTTGTAGGACAGTCAGCAACAGATATTAGAAGGAAGTTACAGCGGCTAGAAAACATACAAGGCAAAAATTTGCAGGATGTGTTAAAAGAGGCAGAAAAGATATATGAGAAAAGAGAAACAAAAGAAGAGAGAGAAGAAAGGTTAGAAAAGGAACGTAGAGAGTGGGAAGAAGAGAGAGAAAAGTGTAAGAAGGAAGAGGAAGAGAAAGAAAGATTAGAGAGAGAGCGGAAGGAAGATCGGAGAGATTACAGGAGAACTAAGCAAATAGCAAGAGCCCTGGCCGTAGCAGTCAGTGCAGAAAGGGCAGACAGGGACCTGGGCCCACGTAAGAACCCGGGATGGGGCTCAGGCCCGCGTCGCGATTTAGGATCACGACGGAAGCCGCGCAAGCTCGAGAAGGACCAGTGTGTTCGATGTGGACAGATAGGGCACTGGGCACGGGAGTGCTCCCAACCCCCGAAACCTCGCTCAACAAAGACCCTAGCAATAGACTCCGAATGAGGGGGTCGGGGCTCCAATCCCCTCCCGGATCTCAGGGCTAAGTTTAAAGTGGAGGGGACTCCCGTGGATTTTGAGTTAGATTCAGGAGCAGTATATTCAGTCCTGAAGAAACCACTAGGGCCATTGGCAAACAAAATAACTTTAGTACAGGGAGCAAATGGAAGCAAGTACAGACCCTGGACTACTAGTCGTACAATGGATCTGGGGAGAGGAGAAATAAAGCACTCCTTCCTGGTCATTCCAGACTGTCCTTCACCTTTAATGGGTCGAGACCTATTAACTAAATTAAGGGCACAAATTACTTTTGAGGAAACAGGCCCTGAGGTAATTTTTAGGAATCCAAAAGTCCAACCTATTGGAACATCCATTTTAACCATGAGAGCTGAAGACGAGTATAGAATATTTGAGGAAGAAATCCATACCTCCAAAACAGATCTGGACTGGTGGTTAGAAATAGCACCAGCAGCATGGGCCGAGACTGCTGGACTAGGGCTGGCAAAACTACAGGCACCAGTAGTGGTGGAATTAAAGGCAACCGCAACCCCTGTAAGAATCAGGCAATACCCCATGAGTCAAGAAGCAAAGCAGGGAATAACTCCCCACATCAGAAAGCTCTATAAGCAAGGAATTCTGGTAAAATGCCAGTCCCAATGGAATACTCCACTCCTCCCTGTCAAGAAACCTAGCTCCGGGGACTATAGACCAGTACAGGACTTGAGGGCAGTTAATGCCCGGGTGGAAGACATTCACCCTACGGTGCCCAACCCCTACAATCTGCTTAGTACCCTCAGTCCAGACAGAATTTGGTACACTGTGTTGGATTTGAAAGACGCCTTCTTCTGCTTACCCTTGCACCCAGCTAGCCAGCCGTTGTTTGCTTTCGAGTGGACAGACACGGAGGCCGGCATCTCAGGCCAGCTGACATGGACACGACTCCCGCAAGGATTTAAAAACTCCCCCACCATTTTTGATGAAGCTTTGCATCAGGACCTAAGTGCTTTTCGCGAACAACACCCACAGGTAACTCTGTTAGAGTATGTCGATGACCTGCTGATCGCTGCCGAAACCGAGGGCAGTTGCAGGCAAGCCACTCTAGATTTGCTACAAGAGCTAGCCCAGCTGGGATACCGGGCCTCTGCCAAGAAGGCCCAATTATGCAGACAGGAGGTAACGTTCCTAGGATATACCCTACGTGATGGCAAACGATGGCTGACGGAGGCTCGGAAAAAAGTAGTTGCCCAAATCCCGCCACCAACAACACGGCGACAGCTGCGTGAGTTCCTGGGAACAGCAGGGTTTTGCCGTTTATGGATTCCGGGTTTTGCCAACCTGGCAGCACCTCTATACCATCTCACAAAGGGAGATGCAGCATTTGAATGGACTCCTGATTGCCAACAAGCCTTCGATGCAATCAAGACGGCCCTGCTGTCCGCCCCAGCGCTGGCTCTACCTGATGTGAGTAAGCCATTCACTTTATTTCTGGAAGAAAGAGGCGGGGTGGCCAGAGGCGTCTTAACCCAAACACTCGGGCTGTGGAAAAGACCGGTTGCCTACTTATCAAAGAAATTGGACACAGTAGCCAGTGGCTGGCCCAAGTGCCTTAGGGCAATTGCAGCCGCGGCCCTTTTGGTAAAAGATGCTGACAAGATCTCCCTTGGGCAAAAGCTAACTATAGTAGCCCCACATGCACTGGAAAGCATCATCCGCCAGCCTCCGGACCGGTGGCTCTCAAACGCAAGAATTACACACTATCAAAGTATTCTGCTAGACAAAGACAGAATTCATATCGGAGTACCCGCCACCTTAAACCCGGCCACTCTGCTGCCTGAAGAAGAAGCAGAGCCGGTACTGCACAAATGCCAAGACATACTGGCTGAGGAAAGCAGTACCAGAAAAGATCTCCAGGACCAGCCGTTAAAGCAGTCAGATGTGATATGGTTTACAGACGGGAGCAGTTTTGTAAAAGGAGGAGAAAGAAGAGCCGGAGCAGCAGTAGTAAGCAATCATAAAGTGGTTTGGGCCCAACGGCTGCCAGATGGAACTTCTGCTCAGCGGGCAGAACTAATTGCATTAACAAAAGCTTTAAAATTAGCAAAGGGGAAGAAAGCCACCATCTACACAGATAGTCGGTATGCTTTTGGAACCGCCCACGTCCATGGCATAATTTATCAAAGACGAGGGCTGCTGACTTCAGCGGGAAAGGACATTAAAAATAAAAAGGAAATACTGGAATTATTATCTGCCCTTCAACTCCCCAAAGAACTGGCCATCGTTCACTGCCCCGGACATCAAAAAGGAAATGGAGCAGTAGCAGCAGGGAACCGAAAAGCAGATGCAGAGGCAAAGGCTGCAGCTGAGGGACTACTGCCCTGCCCCGTCGCAGGACCAAGGCCACTTCAGGAGGAGGCATTAGTATGGGTCAGAGAAGACATCCCTATACCTCCACTCAAGCCGGAGTGGAAAACTACAAAAATTGCTGAACTAGATCCGGAAGAAATAGAAGAGCCTGACCCAGAGGCAAGAAGGTTGTTGCCACTCAAGGAAGTACCTAGACAAGAGAAAACTTCAAGAATTCAAGAGTACCTAAAAACACTCCATCGCCTCACCCACCTAGGGCCCAGGAAAATGTTAGAAATTGCAAGAGACTGGCTGGGGGACACGCGCCCCGAGGAAATAAAAAGACTTGCAGAACAAGTTGTTAAGTTGTGCCAGCCATGTCAGCTGGTAAATGCCTACCCTGGAAGAATCCAAATGGGAAAACGATTAAGAGGAACACGACCTGGACAGCACTGGGAGATTGACTTCACCGAGATCAAGCCCACCAAATATGGACTGAAATACCTATTAGTTTTTGTGGACACTTTTTCCGGCTGGGTAGAAGCCTACCCCTGTAAAAATGAAACTGCGCAAATGGTATCTAAGAAAATTCTAGATGATATTTTCCCCAGGTTCGGACTTCCCCAGGTAATCGGGTCCGATAACGGACCTGCTTTCGTGGCCCAGGTAAGTCAGGGATTGGCCAGGGCTCTGGGAATCAATTGGAAGCTACATTGTGCCTATCATCCCCACAGCTCAGGACAGGTAGAGCGTATGAATAGAACTATTAAGGAGACTTTAACTAAATTATCTCTAGAGACTGGCGTAAGTGACTGGATTTCCCTCCTCCCTTCAGCCCTTTTCCGGGCTCGAAACACCCCTCTCCCCTCCCAGTGTAGTTTAACCCCTTTTGAAATCCTATATGGGGCTCCTCCCCCAGTAAAAGTTATAACTGATACTTATGAACCTTCTCTTGCTTCCTCTTCCCCCTTGGCTGCCCGACTGGCTGCTGTCACCACGCTGCAAAAGTGCATCTGGAAAAATCTTCAGCAGGCATACGAGCCCGGGGACCTGACAGTACCACACAACTACAAGCCAGGAGACTCAGTCCTCGTGCGGCGACATCGTGCTCTAACACTAGAACCCAGGTGGAAGGGACCGTATGTTGTCCTCCTCACGACCCCTACTGCAGTTAAGGTAGACGGTATTGCGGCGTGGATACACGCCTCACATTTAAAGCCAGCACCAATAGAATTTAATCAGAATGAGTGGGCAGTGGAGCGAGCAGAAAACCCGCTCAAAATCCGGCTTAAACGCCAGCAAACTGCTCCTCCTGCCTCAACTCCTGTGGTTACTTCTAATGCCCCCAGTCTTAGGGGGGTTTGATCGGCCAGTGGAACACCAAAAGCTGCTAAGGACTCTCTACGGTAACCCCTGTGACTGCCCCGGAGGTCATCAGTTCAAACCTGAGTACCGAGCTACACAGGCAGTCGACTGTGGCACTAAAACGGCCTATCTCCAGCTCAAGCCAACAGCTTCCACAGGTGAAATCAAGGCTCAGTGGGTATGTAAGCAAAAACCCCAACCCCTTCCCCCGGACACGAAAGGAACCTGCCCCCCAGGATGTGTAGAGCTAACTCAGGTACACTCACGGTGCTATAAAACCTATCAGCAGTGCGTTAAAAATGGCCAACTCTACCTGGTGGCGAAACTAACTGATACCTACAAGGGGAGCACTGGAGGTGAATGGGGTCCTGAAACTTTTAAAACTCCATACGGGGCAGCACATTGTCTAGCAAATATTGGAGATGTGGTCTGCTGGCCTCTAAAGGCCCCTTTACATATATCAGATGGGGGAGGGCCCACAGATCAAGAAAAAGAAAAGGAAGCCATAGAATGGGCCGAAAAGGAAGTTTATAACCTAATGCCAAACTGGCCCAAGCACCCCTCCCTTCAAGCTAGGGTGCTAAATGAGGATCTGGATTCAAATATACACGAGATTCTAAAGTACACTCACAAGCTCTTAAATCAAACCAACCCAAGCTTAGCGGCTGACTGCTGGCTATGCATGAAAATGAGTAACGATTGGCCATTAGCAATACCTGTGCCTAAACCAAATATAAGTAGCTTTTCAAACTGCACCTATACCAAGCCCTTTAAGGTAATCCCTCAGGAATTTGACTCCTCCACTTGCTATGTTAGAAATTACTCACTAACCATAGATTTAGGGCAAGTACCAACAACAAGGTGCTCTAACATCTCCGAAGTCTCGTTGGACTTGGGATGCCTCCCCCCAGGACAGGTCTGGGTCTGTGGAGGAAATTTGGCTTATCCAGTGTTACCCAGAAATAGCACAGGCATTTGTGCACCTGCCTTCCTGCTACCCAACATTGATGTTCTCCCAGGAACTGAACCAGTCCCTCTTCCCAGCATAGACCTCCTGGGAGGACACCGAACTCGAACTCGTAGGGCTGTAGTATTACTACCCCTGCTGGCTGCGTTAGGTGTGGTCGGAGGATTAGGAATGGGAGCTGCAGGGTTAGGAGTTTCATTGGACCGGTATAATAAGTTATCTGATCGACTGGCCTCAGACATCCGGCAGGTTTACAAGTCTATCCAGGACCTACAAGACCAGCATGACTCACTCGCCCGGGTGGTCCTGCAAAATCGGAGGGGACTAGACTTAATCCTAGCCGAGAAAGGAGGATTGTGTGTAGCTTTACAAGAAGAATGTTGCTTTTATGTTAATAAATCCGGAATAGTACGAGACAGAATAAAGAAACACCAGGAAGAATTAGCAAAGCGAAGGGAGGAACTCTACGATCAACCGTTATGGTCTCTATGGGGAGGAATCCTCCCCTACCTCCTGCCTCTACTTGGTCCACTGCTAAGTGTACTCTTAATAGTTGCAGTAGGACCCTGTATCGTAAACAGAGTTGTAACTTTTATCCGCACTCAAGTGGGGGAAGTTAAGCTAATGGTGCTAAAACAGCAATATCAGGAAGTACCCACAAAACTCTGAGTAACCACTTGCTGCACCTTGAACTTAACCCCTGAAACCAACTCCGCCCCACCTCAGCAGGAAGTAGTTACAGAAGAGACGTCTGCCCAAAATCCCTTCAATGTTCTTGGCTAGCAGTGGTTACTTCGGTTACTTCTGTGTTAATTCTAAGAATAGAATTATTAACAAGAAGGAGTGGGAAATGAAAGAAGTGAAAAACATATTTTCCCCTACACATTCCTGATGGGAGTTGTCTGTCTCTTTCTCATGCAATGCAATGTTCCCCCCTCAACCTCCCCTCTGTGTTAACTACCTGCTTGTCTTTTATCTACTGAGTTACAGGTGCTGATCCATTTGCTGGCTCCCCATGGTTTTACAGACCCTGCATTAATTGTGCTGAAGACATCTTGGAGACTTAATGTCTGGATCCCGCTCACTTGGAGACTTGAAGTCTGGACCCTACTCACACCTACCCCCAAAACCTCCGGATTCCCCCATATCAAAGCCCATTCCTGTTTCCTCTGTAAAAATAACACAGCCCACCTGAAAACTGTATAAAAACCCCTTGATTTCAGACTTTGGGGTTCGCAACCTCTGCTCTGCTCTGAGCACGTTTCGAACCTCTGATCGATCAGATTAAACTTGGAACTTGCCTGCAATTTGCTGAGCACGTGCCTTTTTCACTATTCTGTGCTGGGCAACTGGGGGGTCGGGTCGTCCGGATTTTTCAGACTATTTATATGCTA
The DNA here is from genome assembly GCF_024139225.1 of Suncus etruscus. Taxonomy (NCBI): domain Eukaryota; kingdom Metazoa; phylum Chordata; class Mammalia; order Eulipotyphla; family Soricidae; genus Suncus; species Suncus etruscus. Next base: position 75,752,576 of record NC_064863.1, read on the forward strand.
GTGCAGACAGAGACTGAAGACGGGCAGAGACTGAGATACACATAGTTGCCGCATACCATCCAGTAAAGCTAAAATGTATGCGCATGCTTGGAAGACTCAGAGTAAACAACAAATCTAAAAACTTTGGCAAAAAGTATATATATATATATATATATATATGTGTGTGTGTGTGTGTGTGTGTGTGTGTGTCTGTGTGTCTGTGTGTCTGTGTGTGTCTGTGTGTGTCTGTGTGTGTGTTTGTGTCTGTGTCTGTGTATATGTATATATGTATCTAAGTATAGTGCTTAATTTTGAGAAGAAAAATAAGGAAATTGGTAGAAAAAGATAAATGCACTGATAACTCATTTTTAGTGTCTGAACCAGATATAGAAAAAAAAACTGTTTGATGTTGACTAAATTAAGTGGTAAACAGTGATAATGTTTACTCACTCTTCGCTGGTTCCTGTGAACCTGGAAAATGTTTAAATGTTCTGCTTAAAGAAATACAGGCTTCTCTTCTAACCCCAGCACACTACTGAAGTTTTCAGGAAGATAGCTTACTTCAAAGAACCACTAATCCCAAAGTAACATAGATAAGATCCACAGATGTCTACACTGTTGACTACCCATACAGATAGCCTCAAAGATCACACGTTTTAACTCTTTGAACAGTTAAAAACAAAATGTTTGTTAAACTGTGGCAATGCTCCTCTCTTACTCTCAGATCTCTTAATTCTGACCAACAAATAGCTCCTCCCGAACAGGTCCTGTTGAGAAGAGGCTGGTCTTAGGACAAAACATTTTTTGCTCTATTGTCTTACTACCATTTGGTGCCATTTCCCCCACCTCATTATTTCAGATCTTACTACTTGTTTCTTTAAAGGAAAATTCTTCTGCATAAATACTTTGATATGCTTGCAGATCATGAGTAGAATATTCTTTCATCCTGTCACATTAATCTACATTCTGTGATAAGCCACCTATCCACCTTGAAATCAGGTGAATTTACTTTTGGGCATTTGAATATTTTCACAGTACAGAAAGTGTTACATAATAAAGAAGGAAATAGCAGGGGGTGAGAAGGAAATAATCGAAAGTTGAAACAAAAATCAAAGGTCTTGATAAAAACAAAGCAACGGAACTCAAGTCATAACAACTTCCTGGCAGAAGAATAACTACAATTTGGATTGACTCATTGAATTGAAGGCCACTCTGTGAACACATGTAAAATGCAATTGAAAGAACTGGAAAGTTATATCTGGGAAAGAAAAGACCCAGAAAGGCAGATGCGAAAGTTGTCTCATTGAAAATCAAATAGGAAGTTTTTTTGTATTTGCTGTAAAGTAGAATTGTGATCAATAAATGAAAGTTTCAGGAAGACTTTACCTCTATATAATTTTTAAACTTATTTAAACACTGTGGTTAAAAAATTGTTCATTGTAATTCTTGCTAGCCTTCAATATTCCAGCATCAATCCCACCACCAATATAACATTCCTTCCATCATTGTTCCCAGTTTCCTACCCGCTCCCCAAGACTGGCCCTTTGGCAAGAACAAAATGTAATTGACTACATATTGCTTTGCCACACATGGCAATGATATTATTGAAAAACTTTCAGTAACAGAAAAAACATCATATTTTATTATGCTTATTTTATCTTGATATTTTGCAAAATCTTAAGGATTAAACTCTCACATATGCTAGGAAAGTAGTTTATGTCTGAACCCCTACCTGTCCCTGTTGTTATTGCTATTATTATTTTAAATGTATCTCCTCACATGTTTAATCACAGGAATGGGAAAACTTTTCCTTGTCACTTCTCCTCTATGCTTCCTGGGACTATCTTTTTGTTTTGTTGTTTTGCTATATCTGATGGTGATCAGAGGCTGCTCCTGGCTACACGCTTGATGGTTCCTCATGGTCCTGCTTCAGAGACCATGTGATAACAGGATTGAAAGCATCAGGCCTTCTGATGCAAAGGATTACTCACCTCCCTAGCCGTGGAACATTCCTTTTATCCTCAGTCTTCAAAATATGTATTCATATTTGCTGCTTTTGCTTACATTTCTTCCTATGTTTTATTTCTATTGTCACTTCACCGAACTGCACTTTTTGAATGATAAATACGCTTAACATTATGTTTACAATGGGTTATTGCAATAACATGTTTACCATTAATACAGTGCATTAGAGCTTATCTTCTTATACTTCAAGATAGCCCGGGTACAGTAATGATCACTCTTTTACAAATAATGTGAGGCATAGAACATAACTGATGTGCCCAAATCCATATAGCCACATAGGGTTGGAGTTGGTATTAGAGCTAATGTATCTTAGAGGTGTTTAATCTACATATTTTGTACTCGTTCTGCTATATAAAAATAATGATTGAGCTACATCCTCTCAGTTTCTAAAATGTTATTGCTCTACTGGGCACATAAATATTGGATAATCATTTGTGTCAGATGCTGTTTGAAGCACTGACAGGGATCCATAAGCAATAAAATAAAACATCCCTAGGTCTCACAAAGTTTCTTCCTGTGAGGAAGTGAGGCACTAAATACAGATATAGATAAATCAGGGCAAGAGGAAAGGAAATAGAGTGACTGTGGAGGTGGATACCGGTGCTTCAGTAATGTCTTTCTAGGGAGGTAGGAAGGAAGTGGTGAGAAGGAAGTTACACTGTAGGCTAGGAAATAGCAACTTAACTCAGACACAGGTAAAAAGCTCATTTGTGCATAGATTTGGGATTCCGAAGGATCCATGCTGACAAGTAATTTTTAAACTATTTCCCCAAAAGAAACAAATAAAAGTGATATTTCATAGTCACCTATTTTATGCTTCAAATGGTATATTCTATTTCTTTGTTTTCCCCAATTTTATTTCTAACTTATTACATCTTAACATGTTTTTTAGTAATATCTTTATTTAAACACCTTGATTACCAGTGTGATTGTAGTTGGGTTTCAGTCGTGTAAAGAACACCCCCCTTCACCAGTGCAACATTCCCATCACCAATGTCCCAAATCTCTCTCCTTTCCATACCATCCCCACCTGTACTCTAGACAGGCTTGCTACTTCCCTCATTCATTCACATTGTTATGATAGTTCTCAATGTAGTTATTTCTCTAACTGCATTCATCACTCTTTGTGGTGAGCTTCATGTTGTGAGCTGGAACTTCCAGCCCTCATCTCTTTTGTCTCTGAGAATTATTGTAAAATGTCTTTCCTTTTACTTAAAACCCATATATGAGTGAAACCATTCTGTGTCTTATTTCACTCAGCATAATAGATTCCATGTATATCCATGTATAGGAAAATTTCATGACTTCATCTCTCCTGACAGCTGCATAATATTCCATATGTGTTAGGATCTGGGAAAAATCCCGATTCTCAGGGCGCCCTGAGAGTTCCAAGGAATGACTTAGAGACCATGCAAGAGCACAGATGAGATTTTATTCTGGATCCAGGGTCAGTGCTCTGGGACAGATCCCAAAGCAAAGACCTCAAGCTTTGTCTGAGCAAGGTTTACATAGATCATTTCTTAAAGGAGCAGTATCATCATTTCTTACAGGCGCAGGTGCAGTTTGTGCATTTTTACATCATAACTTAGTTAGAAGAAAAAAACATTATTCAATGAACAAAGAGATGGTCATTAAAACTTATCAACCCCAGTGTTACATATTACAGGTGTCAGTTTATCACAGTGGGTCAGGATGGGAACAACCTGGCCTTGTTAGTTATAGAGAGAAAGGGGATCACTAAAACTCAAGATTCAAATGTAGCTAATTGTTAGGTTCCTTTGCACAGAGTGGCACATACGTCAGCCTCAGAAGCATGGGAGTTGGGTTTTCTGGCACCGAGTGCCCCCTCTGGTTGGTACTGCTGAAATCACTCTAGGCTTATAATTATTAGCAATAATATAAGAATACTTAATGGCTAACTTAACTTATTGATATACATATATATCCTAAAACTTACTTAAAGTGGCAGCTATAACATAATAGTAAGTATAAACGGGCCTTGATCCCACATGCCCAAATCTTTATCTCCCAGGCTTGTTGTCCTTGGGAGCTGTGAGAGCAGAACTTGCTTATCTTAATTCGAGCTAACTGTCTGAGGTCTCTTTCTGACTGTCTGAGGCCTCTTGTCTCTGTGGCTTCCCGCTTTTCTGGCAGGTTTCTGTTTGCAGGCTAGAATTCTAAAATGGGGCAGTCTTTTGGAAATAAAAGGTTAAAATATATATGACTTAAAAATATTTAAGAAATTTTTCCTCATCATATGTAGCACAGTTTCTTTAGCCATTCATCTATTGAAGGGCATCTTGGTTATTTCCAGAGTCTGGCTATTGTAAATAGTGCTGCAATGAATATAGATGTGAGGAAGGGATTTTTGAATTGCATTTTTGTGTTCCTAAGGTATATCCCTAGATGGTATAGCTGGATCGTATGGGAGCTCAATTTCCAGTTTTTTGAGGAATCTCCATATTGTTTTCCATAAAGTTTGGACTAGACGGCATTCCCACCAGCAGTGAATAAGAGCTCCTTTCTCTCCACATCTCTGCCAGCACTGCTTGTTCTCATTCTTTGTGATGTGCGCCAATCTCATACCAGAAAAATTTTGAAAATTGTTATATCTCACAATAAAGTCATTTAAAGATTTGCTGTTATTTGTTGCTAATTGTCCATCCTGTATTGCTTTTGTTTGTTGAGCTTAAATGACTTCTATGCTACCTTTGTACCTAATTTTGTGTGTTCATACTAGGCAGTCAGTATTAACAGATTTAGAGGGGTACCCTGTTCCATGTGCTCTAGAAATGCCAACATCGGTGGAGCTGGGCTGATGAGTTTATCTGGCAGCATCTGTAAACCATGGCTTTAGCTGCTGTGACTTCTTGAAGTACGGAAGCATGGGGGTAAGTTTTTGTTCCTTCCCCCTAATCCCTCCCCTCCATCGATCTGTCAGTTTAAAAATCAACATACCGGGCCCGGAGAGAAAGCATAGCGGCATTTGCCTTGCAAGCAGCTGATCCAGAACGTAAGGTGGTTGGTTCGAATCCCGGTGTCCCCTATGGTCCCCCATGCCTGCCAAGAGCGATTTCTGAGTCAGGAGTGACCCCTGAGCACCGCTGGGAGTGGCCCAACGCCCCTCCCCCCCAAAAAAACAACAACATACCTGGAGTTTTTTCCTTAAGTGTTTCTGCAGGTCGTAGGGGGACAGTAAAGTTGGACCATTGAAATGGCCAGCATCTGTGGGGTGTGAATGTGGCAACTAAGGTTTTGGCAGGGCTGAGTATTAGCCCGCTCTCCTATTGAGGGCACACCTGTAAACTTTTGTGGCTTGGCTAGCATAACTCTTGAGACTAGTGAGTCGATGGAGAGCTGATGATATAACATGTAGCTGTGGAATTTGGCTCCCCTATGTTTTTAAATGCCCAAAAGTTGTCTAAAGAGGTAGAAAAATGCATCAGTAAAAGTTACAGATTTCTCATCATTGCTAGTTCATACATGTCATGATCTCTAAGCTCATCTAATCTTAAAGCAGTGAACTGGTTGGTCTAGTGAAGAGATAGCTTCTGGCTTCTAATGTGTCATTCACTGGACAATATAGAGAGCACCAGAGTGAACTTTATACTGGGAAAAGTCAGAGAGATAGCTCAATTATCTCAAGATAGTTCTAAGAAATAGCAGGCTTTGCATACAAGAGACACATGATAAGACCCTTGCATCAACAAGGACATTTGGCAGTAGGTCCTGGGCACTGCTGACTATAGGCCCCAAAACCAAATTTAATTAAAACAAAGATTTTGCTCAGTATCAAGATTTCCTATTATCAATGATTTTCTAATTTACTAAGCATAAGTAGGAGAAAGAGGATATTAAAACCTTTCATTGGGAGATACATACTTTGTGTTTTTTTTTAAAAGAGGAAAAAAAAGGGGCCAGAAAGATAGCATTGAGGTAGGGCATTTGCCTTGCATTCAGAAGGACGGTAGTTCGAATCCCGGTATCCCATATGATCCCCCGAGCCTGCCAGGAACGATTTCTGAATGTAGAGCCAGGAGTAACCCCTGAGCGCTGCCGGGTGTCACCCAAAAAAAAAAAAAAAAAGAGGTAAAACAAATCAAACAATAAAAAGTAATTATTCTCTCACCAGAATACCTACCTAGAAAAAACGGAAAGAGCTCTAAGACCAAAACACCAGATGTAAAGTATATTTCTGTCTTGAATAGTATGGTATCCATTACAAATCTTTTATATGGCTAAGAGAATTGTTGAACAGTAAATGACTGGATGTCAGAGAGGGTAATGAAAGAAAGCATAACAGAAAACTCTGAATGGATATAAAATAATTCTGACATAATCAAGACAATACAAGTTCTAGAAAAGCAAACAAAAATGAAAACTTAAGATTTAGGAACACTTTTAGAACAAAAACTAAAATAATACAAACTATTTTCAGAATTGTGTTTCAGTTTCTTTTATATTTCCTACTTCCATGATCATAAAAGTTACACATGAAACATAATTATGTTTCACAGAAGCTGTTCTTATTTTAAATATGCCTTAATATAAAGCAGCCAAGAGAGGAAATTATATTTAATAAGACATCTGGTTTCTAAATGAAGATACATCTTATTTTTATTCTAAAATAATTTTAATTTGGTTTATAATTGAAATATCAAGTTGACATCATTTTGGAGTTTCCAGACCCTGATAATTATGCATACAAAGAAAATATCAGAATATTTTCACTGTACAAGATTATGCTATTATGTAAAATATGACAAGTCTAAAGAGACATTTTGACATTAACATATTTCATAAGAATCTAAATTCTTTTTTTTTTCATGAAATTTTATTTGCTTTAATTTAAATGAATAAAACGGGATATTTGCTTTTCTCTTATGCTGTCTTTTGTTTAACATTTATCTGCTTCTCAATTGTTTAAACCCAAATATTTTTTCTCTGAAGTAAATGTTTTGATTTATGCCTCCTCTGGTTCAATAAAACAGCTTCACCTGTTTGCTTTTTTATATTTATTTATTTTATTTTTATTACTTTTATTTACTCACTGTGTTTACAAACATTTTCATACTGGTATTTCAGCCATAGAATATACACCACCTTTTACCAGTGTGATATTCCCACCACCAATGTTCCCCAATCTCCCTCCCCTACCCAAACTGCACACCTTTCTCTCAGACAGGCATTCTGTCTCTCCCTTTCACTATCATTGTAATAGTTGTTGTCATAGTGGTTAGTGCTCTAGCTGCACTCACCACTCTTTGTGGCTACTTCATATCATGAGTTGGTCCTCCCAGCTCTATTGTCTCTGTATATTGTTGCTGTACTGTCTTTTATTTTTCTTATATCTGCAGATGAATAAGACTATTTTATATCTATCTCTCTGGCTCTGGCTCATATTACTCAGCATAATAGTCTCCATGTCCTTCATTTATAGGCAAATTTTCTGACTTCATTTTTCTTAATAGCTATGTAGTATTCCGTTGAGTAAATATACCACAGCTTCTTTAGCCATTTATCTGCTGTTGGACATCCTGGTTGTTTCCATCTTCTGGCTATTGTAAATAATGCTGTGCTAAACATAGTGGTGCAGAGGACTCTTTGTATTGTATTTTTGTGTTCCTAGGGTGTATTCCTAGGAGTGCTATTGCTGAATCATATGGGAGCTCAATTTCTAGTTTTTTGAGAAATCTTCATATAGCTTTTCAGGAAGGTTGCACTAGACGGCATTCCCACCAACAGTAAATGAGAGTTCCTTTCTCCCCGCATCCTTGCCAGCACTGGTTATTCTTGTTCTTTGTGATGCGTATTAGTTTCTGTGGCATGAAATGATACCTCATTTTTGTTTTGATTTGTATCTTCCTGGTGATTAGGGATGTGGACCTTTTTTTTTTTATGTGCCTTTTGGCCATCTGTACTTCTTTTCTATAGTGTCCTTTGCAGTGTGTGTGTGTGTGTGTGTGTGTGTGTGTGTGTGTGTGTGTGTGTGTGTGTGTGTGTGTGTGTGTGTTTTCCTACATGTCATGCTGGAGTACATTACTTAGGGGATAATCTTTTGTGCTCTTTTGTGTCTGCTTTTGTGTCTCTGGGCAGGAGAAGCCTGTGTTCCCTCAGAGAAGGAAGGGCATTGTCTCTCAGATTAAAATTGTCCATTGGCAGAGGGAACATTCACCTATCTGTTTCTCAGGCTTCTGCCAGCCTTGGCCTGAGTGGGATTTCCTCCACCTGTTCTCTTTTTGTCTCCCCAGTTATCCCTTTCTTTTTATTCTCATTCACCCAGTATCTTGCTCTTCTTACTCAGCTTTACAACCAAACAATTCTTGTCTGCACAGTACCAAATAAAATAACTGCAATTTAGAGTAAAGAATTCCTTCCATTATAAGTAGTGTCCTCTGAAAATTTTACCACAGAATAAGATAGTTACAAGGGGACTTGGGAAAATAATAAAAGAATGCTAAGTAAGTCAAAACAAACTCTACTCAAAATTTTAAATTAAGAATATTCGCCTTATTAATATCTAAACAAAGCCGGTTGTAATTTACAATTTATTTAAATATTTATTGATATTTTGTTTTAGAAGAAAATTAAAATATTTGGATGTACTATGTGCAATAGTACATTTGTAATTTAAAAACATTATTTTATGAACATTTAACTATAGGCCTCTCAAAATAGTAGATAAACCCATGAAAAGTGAATTTGGTGATAAACCACTTTTAACGCTATCTCATAATAATTGGCCTATGGTATCTTCTTTATGTGGTTTATTTTAAATCAGAAATATATTTTCAATTTAAGATAAATTTGATTTTATGATAAAGGTTTCTTCCATAAATATATTGTAGCATTATTCCTGTTACCAGGTATCCTATAATATATATTTGGTGATGATCAAATGGAATATATTTCATAGCATGCTGAAACACAGCTGCTTTAATTAAAATGCCCTAATGAGGCATTTTGCCTGCAGCAAAATATTGTTATACAATTATTATAATGCATCTGTTATGTTTCTACTATTTGATATTTTTTAAAACAAAGATGAAACCAGGTAATTTCTGGGTAATTTTTTAATATGAATCAAGAAGACTAACTGTAAAAACTACAAGTACAAACAAAATATATAAAATTCAGAGTAATTCAAAACTTCTACTTTTGAATAACATTGCTTGCACTTGTTTTTTTAAGAGTTTTGAGGGTTTGTTATTATTAAAAATAATTGCATGCATTATACATGAGGAAAGACAAATTTGTCATAATTTTATTGAATGTATCAAATTGAGTTTTTGGTGTGGAAATACATGAAATGTCAAATTTTAATTTCAACTGTTTGGTTTTTTATATTATCTTTATCTAAGCACCATGATTACAAACATGTTTGTAGTTGGTATTCAGTTATAAAAATGACCACCCTTCCCCAGTGCAACCAATCCCTACCATCTTCCTCCTCCTAAATCACCTGCCTGTATTCAAAACAAGCAATGTATTTCTCGCATTGACTACCATTGTCATGATAGTTGTTAGTGTACTTATTTGTCTAACTGCACTCACCACTTTGTGGTAATCTTCATATTGTGGGCTGGTCCTTCCAGCCCTCATCTCTATTGTCTCTGGGCATTATTAATATACTGTCTTTTATTTTTCTTAAATATCACAGATGAGTGAAACTATTCTGTATCAGTCTCTCCCTCTGTCTTTCTCTCTCTGACTCATTTCACTCAGCATAATAGTTTCCATGTTCGTTCATGTATAGGAAAATTTCATGACTTCATTTTCCTGATAGCTGCATAGTATTCCATTGTGTAGATGTACCATGGTTTCTTTAGCCACTCATCTGTTGTCAGGCCTCTGGGTTGTTTCCAGATTCGGGCTATTGTAAATAGTGCTGCATTGAATATAGGTGTGCAGAAGGCATTTTCGTATTGTGTTTCTGTGTTCCTATGGTATATCCCTAAGAGTGGTATAATTGTTTTCCATAAAAGCTGGACTAAACAGCATTCCTACTAGCAGTGAATGAAAGTGCTTTCTCCCCTCATTCGCACCAGCAATAATTGTTCTTAATTTTTTTGTTTGTTTGTTTGTTTGTTTTTTTGGGGTCACACCCAGTGACGCTCAGGGGTTACTCCTGGCTCCCTGCTCAGAAATAGCTCCTGACAGGCATGGGGGACCATGTTGGACACCAGGATTCGAACCAATGACCTTTGGTCCTGGATCAGATGCATGCAAGGCAAACGCCGCTGTGCTATCTCTCCGGGCCCTGTTCTTGATTTTTGTAATGTGTGACAGTCTCTGTGGCATGGGATGGTACCTCCTTGTGTTTCACTTTTAATTTCAGCTGTTTTTAATATTTAACCTGATAAACATTTCACACCAAAGAGGTGCCCTTGTTTGTTTTTTGTTTTTTAATTTATTTTTCCTTAAAGTATTTATATTGAACTCTGCAGAATCCTTCTGCCTAAAAGTCTAAAAATAAAATTCCATATTACAATCCTATTTATTTAATATATTTATTCATCTTAAGAATTTTTGAGGGCCTGAAGAGATAGCACAGCGGTGTTTGCCTTACAAGCAGCCAATCCAGGACCTAAGGTGGTTGGTTCGAATCCCGGTGTCCCATTTGGTCCCCCGTGCCTGCCAGGAGCTATTTCTGAGCAGACAGCCAGGGTAACCCCCTGAGAACTGCCAGGTGTGGCCCAAAAACCAAAGCCCAGGTCCAGATGGATTCACCAATGAATTCTTTTAAACCTTTCAAGAGGAACTACTACCAGTCCTGGCCAGGCTCTTTCATGAAATTGAAAAAACAGGAACACTTCCAAACAGCTTTTATGAAGCCAACATCAAGTTAACACCAAAACCAGATAGAAATGCTGCCACAAAAGAAAATTACAGACCAATATTCCTGATGAACACATATGCAAAGATCCTCAACAAAATCCTGGCAAACAGGATCCAATGTCTCATCAAGAAGATCATTCACTATGATCAAGTAGGTTTCTTCCCAGGAATGCAAAGATGGTTTAACATCTGTAAATCTATCAACATAATACACAACATCAAAAACAAGAAAACTAAAAATCACATGATAATATCAATAGATACAGAGAAAGCATTTGATAAGGTCCAACACCCACTCTTGATAAAAACTCTCAGTAAGATGGAAATGAAAGAATCCTTTATCAATATAGTTAAGGCCATCTACCACAAGCCAATGGCAAATATTATCCTCAATGGAGAAAAACTAAAAGCCTTCCCTCTAAATTCTGGTACAAGACAAGGCTGTCCTCTCTCACCACTCTTACTCAACGTAGGATTGGAAGTACTTGCTATAGCGATTAGGCAAGAAAAAAATATCAAGGAAGTCCAGATAGGTAAGGAAGAAGTCAAGCTCTTAATGTTTGCAGATGACATGATACTCTACTTAAAAAACCCTAAAGACTCTACCAAAAAGCTTCTAGAAACAATAGATTTATATAGCAAAGTGGCAGGCCACAAATTTAACACAAAAAAAAATCAATGGCCTTTTATACACTAATAATAATAGGGAAGAAATGGACATTAAGAAAACAACCCCATTTACATTACTACCACACTATAATTCAAATATCTTGGAGTCAATCTGACTAAAGATGTGAAGGATCTATACAAAGAACACTATAAAACACTGCTCCAAGAAACAAGAGAGACCCGTGGAAATAGAAACACATACCCTGCTCATGGATTGGCAGGATCAACATCATTAAAATGTCAATACTCCCAAGAGCATTATATAGATTTAACGCATTTCTCTAAAGATACCCATGACATTCTTCAAAGAAGTGGATCAAACACTTCTGAAATTCATTTGGAACAATAAACACCCTCAAATAGCTAAAGCACTCCTTGGGAAAATAAATATGGGAGGTATTACTTTCCCCAATTTTAAGCTGTATTGCAAAGCAAGAGTTATCAAAACAGCATGGTATTGGAATAAAGGCAGACACTCAGATCAGTGGAATAGCCTTGAGTACTCATAGAATGTTCCCCAGACATACAACCACCTGGTTTTTGATAAAGAAGCAAGAAATCCTAAATGGAGCAAGGAAAACCTCTTCAACAAGTGGTGTTGGCACAACTAGTTAGCCACTTGCAAAAAGCTAACTCAGACTCCCAGCTAACACCATGTACGAAGGTAAAATCCAAGTAGATTAAAGACCTTGATATCAGATCTGAAGCCATAAGGTATATAGAATAACATGTAGGTAAAACACTCCATGACATTGAGACTAAAGGCATCTTTAAGGAGGAAACAGCACTCTCCAAACAAGTGAAAGCACAGATAAACTGATGGGAGTATATTAAGCTGAGAAGCTTCTGCACCTCAAAGAAGATAGTGCCCAGAATATAAAAGCCACCCACTGAGTGGGAGAAATTATTCACCCAATACCTATCAGATAAAGGACTAATATCCAAAATATACAAGGTACTGACAGAACTTTAAAAGATAAAACATCTAACCCCATCAAAAAATTGGAGAAGAAATGGACAGACACTTTGTCAAAGAAGAAATACATATGACCAAAAGGCACATGAAAAGATGCTCCACATCACTAATCGTCAGGGACATGCAAATCAAAACAACTATGAAGTACAATATCTCGCCCCTGAGATTGGCACACATCACAAAGAAGGAAAACAAGCAGTGCTGGTGGGAATGTGGAGAGAAAGGAACTCTTTTTCACTGCTGGTGGGAATGCTGAATGCTGTGTAGCCCAGTTTTTATGGAAAACAATATGGAGATTTCTCCAAAAACTGGAAATTGGGCTCCCATATGATCCAGCTATACCACTCCTAGGAATATACCCTAGGAACACAAATATACAATACAAAAATCTCTTCCTTACACCTATATTCATTTCAGCACTATTTACCATAGCAAGACTCTGGAAACAACTAAGATGCCCTTCAACAGATGAATGGCTAAAGAAACTGTGGTACATATACACAATGGAATATTATGCAGCCATCAGGAGAGATGAAGTCATGAAATTTTCGTATACATGGATGTACGTGGAATCTATTATGCTGAGTGAAATAAGTCAGAGAGAGAAAAAGGCACAGAATGGTCTCACTCATCTATGGGTTTTAAGAAAAATGAAAGACATTCTTGCAATAATTTTTAGAGACAAAAGAGATGAGGACTGGAAGATGCAGCTCACAACATGAAGCTCACCACAAATAGTTATGAGTGCTGTTAAAAAAATAACTACATTGAGGACTATCCTAACAATGTGAATGAATGAGGGAAGTAGAAAGCCTGTCTTGAGTACAGGTGTGGGTGAGGTGGGGAGGAGATAGACATTGGTGGTGGGAATGTTGCACTGGTGAAGGGTAGTGTTCTTTACAGACTGAAATCATACAACTACAATCATATTTGTAAGGAAGGTGTTTAAATAAAGATTAAAAATTTAAAAAAAGGTTTTTTGATGAAAATAATTTATTTTAGCACCATGGTTACAAACCTGTTTGTAATTGGGTTTCATACATAAAATGCCTATCCCCTTCACCAGTGCAACTTTCCCCCACCAGTGTCCCCTATTTCCCTCCTCCCCACCCCTATCTGTCTTCAAGACTAGCACTGTATTTACCTTTCTATCATAGTCATAGTAGTTGTTTGTTTAGTTTTTTCTCTAACCATATTTAGCTCTCTTTGTGTCATATCATGAGTTGGTTCTTCAGGCTCTGTCTTTTATTTTTCTTAATACCACAGATGAGTAAGACAATTCTGTGTTTATCTCTCTCCCTCTGATTTATGTCACTCAATACAATAGTCTCCATACCTATTCATGTAGAGGTAAATTTTTGACTTTGTTTTTTCTAATAGCTGTATAGTATTCCATTGTGTAGATGTACCACAATTTTTTAGCCACTCATCTGTTGTTAAGCATCTGGGTTCTTACTAGATTTTGGCTACTGTAAAAAGTGCTGCTATGAACATATGAGTACAGAGGGAACTATAATGATGTGTTTTTGTGATCCTGGGGTATATTTCTAGGAATTGTTTTGCTGGATCATATGGGAGCTCAATGTCCAGATATTTTAAGGAATAGTCATATTGCTTTTCAGAAAGGCTGTACTAGACAGGATTTCACCAGCAGTAAATGAGATTTTCTTTTTCCCCAAATTCATGCCAGCTAGAAAATGATCTGGAGGCCAGCACCGAATCTTCTCTCAACTGAGGATATGGATGCCTCAATGGGGGGAGCTAGGTGACAGACCGACCCCTAGAACTAAGACCTCCAACAGGACCATAGGCAGCCTCTCCACTTCAACCCAGCTTAGATAGACTGATGAGTCCGGAGTTGGGAGTAAGGGTAGGAACCATAAGCTAGTATCTCCTCCCACTGGGCGGGAGCCGGGCTATCCAGGCAACGCTTCACAGCTAGGCCCTAATCCTCAGCACCAGCACCAAATCTTCTCTCAACTGATGCCCTTCCTCACCAGTCCTTATTTACCAATTTGAACGGGCACTAGTGCACCCACGAGACTACTGTAGTTAGTTTATCATGACACCATAATGCTCAGAATTTTAGATTGCCTCTAGGAAAGGAAATGGGATGCCCAAGGCCCGCTGGATAATACTACGTGGTATATACTTCCTATACAGTACTCAATACCATACCACTTATATTTCTAGAATGCTCTCTTCAGAATCCAATCCAGGAATCCTTTCCCCAGTAATGCAAAGTTTACCCTCACCAACCAGGATTGGTTCAGAAATGGTTACTTTTGCTGGCTTTAATTTCTTTTCCCTTCTCACTTACTCTCTTTTTTTTTTTTTTTTTTTTTTACTTTTTAAGGTCCCATTTCACCTGTGTCAGCTTTAACCCATAGTTCTAGTCTGTTGATATATAAGCATGAGTGTATATATTCACCATACCGATGGCTGTTTAATGTTCATCTGTAATAGATATAATATCAATTTCATGGTATAGTCTTCCCATAAGTGCACATTACCATATCACTTTGTTTTTTAGACTTGAAAACTGATTGTTTTTAAGAATCCTCTCTACACAACTTAATCTATGAAGCCTTTCTTTAGTCGAGTTTACCCTCACCAACCACGATTGGCCTAAGGAAAGAAAAAAAGAAAAACCTTTACATTAGACTTGCCAGCTTTACTCTTTTTATTTTCTTCTTCTTCTTTTTTTTTTTATTCCCATTAAGTGTTCTGTCCCATATCACCTGGGTCAACTTTTCAAGTGTAATCCATGGATCAATCCTCTGTGGCTGCTGCTGATGTATGATATGAGTGCATATGTCAGTCTAATGTCCGTCTGTAATAGATATAATGTCTATGTTATATGGTGTTCCCCACCCGATAATAGATAACCCGTCCTCCCCACACTTTGCTCACCACCTTACAAACCCTTTTCTAGCCCTCCATGTTATTTCTCCACATTTAACCTTTTTCACTTTTAATCCTTAAGTTCTCAATAAGCAGAACATTCTCCCCACCCCAGCCATATGCCAACGAGCTCCCAAAATAAAAAGATAGATTCTCAACATGAAAAGAAACCAACATTCAGCTGCTATTGATTTGTTCTCGGCGGCCCCTCTCCCTTCACCTCACTTCACCTTCAACTTTTGCTTGCTACCAGAGTCTGGGGCTGAGAAGTCCCCCGCTTGAGGATACTTTCTGATATGTGACTGCTGGAAGCCATCTTCCCTAGACTCCACATAACCAAATCACAGGCTGAAGCTTTGCTTTGGATCTTATCCCTTCTCTGCCTACTTCAAAAGACTTAAAGAGGACATACAAATCTCCTTTAAATATCCTTTTAGACACATTCCTTTAATAGGCATAACCATTATTGAATATATTCTTATGTAGCAGCAATTTCCCCTATCCTCAGGATCTGTTTAGAACAGAATTCTAGTAGACATGTCTTAATTTAGAGGTCATGTAAGAAAAAGGTTATGGGGATTGTTGGCCTTGATATCTCAGCTTCCACATGCACCAGTAATACCTGTGATATTGTTCCTTTTTTGCATAGGCACATTAAAATGGGAAAAGTTTACATATACAAATAATTTCTTATCTAATAGAGATAAGAACACAACATTTTATACTGCAGTAAGATCTTATATCCTGAACACTTGGCATAATGGATTGGCTTAGACTTCAGTTGATCAGACATTGATCAGTCACCCCTGAACCATGGATACATGGATCTACAGGAATGAACAGGGTCTCCTACACCATCATCAAGGAAGGCCCCACTATCGCCATGGTATTGATTTACTCCAGAAATGGTTCTTATGAAACTTTGACAACCTAGGAACAGCAACAGTTTGCTTTCAGGGCAGAATTCTCTGCAATGCTACTTAATGGTGAGACGAAACCAGAAGACACGACACACCACCTGAACTTCGACATAGGACCTGTACAAAAACCAGGATCTATAACTACTGAAATCTGACAGCAACAACTGTGATGGTGAAGAGCTGTGTCTGGGACCACAGAGAATGACTAAGGCATTGGACATGATAGTATGCCTGTAACTGGTTTATACCAAAATACTTTAAGGGTGAGGCCTCCAAAGGTTTTTCCTTCCAATTTCTTTCCTATTCTTCTGTGCCTGTACAAACAACAACTGCTATCTTTAAAAAAAAAAAAAGAGAGAGAGTTCTAAACCTTGTGCTATTGTATTAATGATATTGGTAATATAACAATTTTCATGAATATAACCGCTAATGAACTCTCTTTTTTCCAATTCCTTTTTTTAGATTTTCTAACTTATTTCTATTTTTTAATAACTTTGCTTCTGTCATCCTGAAAGAAAAGTATTATGATCAGTTATATCAACTATGTGATACATATTCTTTAAATAAATAAATTTATTAAAAAAACAACAAAAAGAAAATGATCTGGAGGTGATGTATTAATATAGTACTTTACACAAAGGGAACATGCAAAGACAGTTTACTATACATAAAAATGAAGGGCAAATTCATATATATTTGACAGATATTCAGAATCCAAAAATTAGATGATAAAATTATGGATGTTAAAGTCAATTTGATTGTTCAGTGATAGATATAAACTAAAAGATTTTTTTACTATCAACACTGAGAAAATGGAGACTGAAAACTTTACATTGTTATTTCAAGCTCTAAAAATCCAAGTCTATATATTCAGTCTCATTTCCTTTCCCTTATCCTCTGAGTAGTGTCCAGAGCAATATTGGATATTTTTTCTTGTCCATTATTTGAAAGTTGCGCCTAGCTGTGACCATGATGACATAATATGACATAAGGAACCTGAAGGAAGTCTCCCCAGTCTGAATTAAATGCATAAGGAGGTTTATTTGTTCTCAAAGCTAAAAAAAATCTCATCCCCAGATCAAGAACACTACCTGAACCCTGACTGCTACAAATCATTTCTCAGACTCCACAAAACCATGGTGCAGGATGAAAATGCATCCTAAATTTTATTCCTCTCTCAGATTTTCTCAAAAGAATGAAAGGGGATATCTATATTTTATTTGTATATTTATGTAGACACATTTCCTTAATAGTTATCTCTTTTCTTTTTTTTTTTAATTTTTTTTTATTTAAACACCTTGATTACATACATGATTGTGTTTGGGTTTCAGTCATAAAAGGAACACCACCCATCACCAGTGCAACATTCCCATCACCCAAGTCCCAAATCTCCCTCCTCCCCCCCCAACCCCCGCCTGTACCCTAAACAGGCTCTACATTTCCCTCATACATTCTCAATATTAGGACAGTTCAAAATGTAGTTATTTCTCTAACTAAACTCATCACTCTTTGTGGTGAGCTTCCTGAGGTGAGCTGGAACTTCCAGCTCTTTTCTCTTTTGTGTCTGAAAATTATTATTACAAGGGTGTCTTTCATTTTTCTTAAAACCCATAGATGAGTGAGACCATTCTGCGTTTTTCTCTCTCTCTCTGACTTATTTCACTCAGCATAATAGATTCCATGTACATCCATGTATAGGAAAATTTCATGACTTCATCTCTCCTGACAGCTGCATAATATTCCATTGTGTATATGTACCACAGTTTCTTTAGCCATTCGTCTGTTGAAGGGCATCTTGGTTGTTTCCAGAGTCTTGCTATGGTAAATAGAGCTGCAATGAATATAGGTGTAAGGAAGGGATTTTTGTATTGTATTTTTGTGTTCCTAGGGTATATTCCTAGGAGTGGTATAGCTGGATCGTATGGGAGCTCGATTTCCAGTTTTTGGAGGAATCTCCATATCGCTTTCCATAAAGGTTGAACTAGACAGCATTCCCACCAGCAGTGGATAAGAGTTCCTTTCTCTCCACATCCCCGCCAACACTGTTTATTCTCATTCTTTGTGATGTGTGCCATTCTCTGGGGTGTGAGGTGGTATCTCATCGTTGTTTTGATTTGCATCTCCCTGATGATTAGTGATGTGGAACATTTTTTCATGTGTCTTTTGGCCATGCGTATTTCTTCTTTGTCAAAGTGTCTGTTCATTTCTTCTCCCCATTTTTTGATGGGGTTAGATGTTTTTTTCTTGTAAAGTTCTGTCAGTGCCTTGTATATTTTGGAGATTAGCCCCTTATATCACCCAATACCCATCAGATAAGGGGCTAATCTCCAAAATATACAAGGCACTGACAGAACTTTACAAGAAAAAAACATCTAACCCCATCAAAAAATGGGGAGAAGAAATGAACAGACACTTTGACAAAGAAGAAATACGCATGGCCAAAAGACACATGAAAAAATGTTCCACATCACTAATCATCAGGGAGATGCAAATCAAAACAACGATGAGATACCACCTCACACCCCAGAGAATGGCACACATCACAAAGAATGAGAATAAACAGTGTTGGCGGGGATGTGGAGAGAAAGGAACTCTTATCCACTGCTGGTGGGAATGCTGTCTAGTTCAACCTTTATGGAAAGCGATATGGAGATTCCTCCAAAAACTGGAAATCGAGCTCCCATACGATCCAGCTATACCACTCCTAGGAATATACCCTAGGAACACAAAAATACAATACAAAAATCCCTTCCTTACACCTATATTCATTGCAGCTCTATTTACCATAGCAAGACTCTGGAAACAACCAAGATGCCCTTCAACAGACGAATGGCTAAAGAAACTGTGGTACATATACACAATGGAATATTATGCAGCTGTCAGGAGAGATGAAGTCATGAAATTTTCCTATACATGGATGTACATGGAATCTATTATGCTGAGTGGAGGAATAAGGATAGGTCCTCAGATCAGTGGAATAGGCTTGAATACTCAGAAAATGTTCCCCAGAGATACAACCATCTAATTTTTGATAAAGGAGCAGGAAATCCTAAATGGAGCAGGGAAAGCCTCTTCAACAAGTGGTGTTGGCACAATTGGATAGCCACTTGCAAAAAATTAAACTTAGACCCCCAGCTAACATCATGTACAAAGATAAAATCCAAATGGATTAAAGACCTCGATATCAGCCCCAAAACCATAAGATATATAGAACAGCACATAGGCAAAACACTACAGGACATTACAGGCATCTTCAAGGAGGAAACTGCACTCTCCAAGCAAGTGAAAGCAGAGATTAACAGATGGGAATATATTAAGCTGAGAAGCTTCTGCACCTCAAAGGAAATAGTGCCCAGGATACAAGAGCCACCCACTGAGTGGGAGAAACTATTCACCCAATAGTTATCTCTTAATATCTATTTCCATATATAGAGAAAGCCTCAACCTTTTATTTATTTACTTATTTATTTATTTATTTATCTTGATGTGCTTAGTAGGAAATTCTAGTAGAAAAGTCTTGCTCATAAGGTCTGATCAAAACTAAGGTATAGAGACTGTATAGCTTGTTATTTTTAACCCCAAATGCAACAGTAATATACTATGACATTGGTTTTTTGTTTTTTTTTTTTGCATAAGCACACTAAAATGGGGAAATCTTATATATAGAAAGAAGTTCTTGTGTAATATGGATAAGAACCCATAAATTTTATAGTGTAGGGGCAACTTCCACCCTGAATATTTGTCATGAGAACTTAACCTAGGCCTCAACCATCCAAACCTGAATACTGGATCCTAACCTTCAAACTGGCACAGTTTCCTGCACTAGCACCAGGAATCAACCCCCCCACCCCCCAGGGGGAGTCTCTAATAGTTCTCTAGCACCAAGTTGCTCCAGGGTAGGTTTATATGACACCCTAATGATGAGGAAATAACAACAACTTGATCTAAGGGCAGGTTGCCCTACCTCTCCACCTGACCGTGAGATGAAATCAGAAGATGCTCCTTCCTAGAATCTGTGCAAAAACCAATCTCTAATTACAGAAGACTGACTATGACAACCATGACTGAGCAGAACTTCCTGGGACTATAAAGAAAGACCTTGGGTTTGAACAACCAGCATGCCTGGAGCCTGTAGTTGGTTTTATGACAGTATGCTTCATGGATGGAGACACCCTGTATCTCTTAAGACAAAGGAATTTCCTTTCTAATTTCCTCAGTGTTTACTGTGCCTATGAGAACAAAACAAAGCAAAACAAAAACTTCGCCACATCTGCCCTTCCCATTTTCTTCTTTTAATTTTATTTGTATCTTCTAGATAGGGGCTCCAGCCTTTTTCATAGAACCTTAGAATTTCAATCATTTTGTTCTGCCTCATATTTATATGTCTTTTTACAAATTAAGAAAAGAATAAAAAAGTGAATGGGACTCATGGGCCAAGTGGGCTCAGGAGCATTGAATGGGGTGTGTGTGTGTGTGTGTGTGTGTGTGTGTGTGTGTGTGTGTGTGTGTGTATGTGTGTGTGTGTGTGTGTATGTGTGTGTGTGTGTATGTGTGTGTGTGTTTGTCTGTCTGTCTGTCTGTCTGTCTGTGTCTGTGTGTGAAAAAAAGGTAATATGTGTGTGTGAAAAAAAAGGTAATATCTAAATACCCAAGCCAAAGTCAATGACAATAGAATCAAGAGACCCAACTATAACAAGCTAAAGACAAAGTTGTTCTGTTACACTAGTAGTCCAGGGGGCTAAGAGAGGAGGTATGGGATGCATGCTGTGAACCAGGGGTCCTCAAACTTTTTAAACAGGGGGCCAGTTCACTGTCCCTCAGACCATTGGAGGGTCTGACTATAGTAAAAAACAAAACTTATGAACAAATTCTTATGCACACTGCATATATCTTATTTTGCAATGAAGAAACAAAACAGATACAAATACAATATATGGCCCGCGGGCCATAGTTTGAGGACCACTGCGAGTGTGAACAATGGTAGAGGAAGATGGTGGTAGGAATGGCACTATTTCACTGTCACCATATGCCTGAAATATAACTGTGAAAGACTTGTAATTCACAATGATCTTAATAAAATAATTTTTAAATGGTCAGAATGATTTTAAAAAAGTGATAAAAATCTAAGTTCCTTACAGTGAAAAGAGTAATTTAAGGCAAGTATGTATGTACTTTTAAAAGCAGCTGTCATGGGGCGTGAGCAGTGGAATAAGTGGTAGGGCATTTGCCTTGCATGCCCTAATCTAGGATGGACTGTGGTTCTATCCCCCAGCATCACATATGGTCCCCCAAGCCAGGAGTGATTTCTGAGCACATAGCCAGGAGTAACCCCTGAGCATCACCTGAGCATCACTGGGTGTGGCCCCAAAAAACAAACAAACAAACAAACAGGTGCCATTTTAAGACTTTCAAATTAACCCCTTAAAACTATTTGTTGGAAACCACCAAACTCACAAGCAAAACAGTGTTCATATCTGGTTTACTTCACTCTTTTATGTTCTTGTCCCTTAGAATTACTACTGGTAGTACCTTAAAGTCAAGTAGAATTAAATTGTGGAGTTTTAGTATTCTGAATGAAAAGAAAGAACAGTAATAAAACAAAGCACAGAACAGTGCAGGTTTTTTTTAAATAAATTAAACATCTCTGTAAAAAATATTCACAATACAATTAAATATAATATTTCAAGGAGAAGATTTATTTAAAATGATTTTATGTTAGCTCTATTCAGGAAAAAAACTCTGAGTCAATAATCTATAACATATATATACATAGTACCTTTTGAATTGTATATTCTTGCCAAGTTCATTTCTAGGGATATATGGCAGTGAGCATTGCTAATAGCTTTAAAATTCTCCCTGTGCTAGCATAATAGTAGGTGATTATGAATTGTTGGTTGAAACTTTATAATATTGCTTAAAGTTTAGTGATACTGAATTGCATTTTAAACCAAATTATGATTTAAACAATTGATTAATAAAGTTCAAACCAGCATCATTTCAACCATCTTAATCCTACTTATATAATTGTAAGTCCCATGATCCCATGTCCTAAAAAGCATTTTATTCTTTCCATCAAAAGAAGCAGATTTTATAAAAAAAAAAAAAAGGAAAGAAAGAAAGAAAGAAAGAAAGAAAAGAAAAGAAAAGAAAAGAAAAGAAAAGAAAAGAAAAGAAAAGAAAAGAAAAAAAGAAAATATACATTACAATGGGCAGTTTACAAGTTACTAAATACTAAATACCAAAAAAATTTTCTCTGGGCTAGTGCCCTGAGTCATGTCAACAATATCTGCAAACCTAAACAAAAGTTCTGGCTTAGGATTTTACCTGCTGCCTGCCTGCTCTTATCTTAGGCATTTGGGGTAAAGATAAGGGAAATTCCCAGCCTCTCTGGCTCAGAAAGCAATTTGTTTTTTCATCTTGTATTCAGCTTTTCATTATTTCAGCATCAGATGCTGTAGTATTGCCTTGTCTCTCTTGTCCTTTACTATCTTACTCCATTTCTAGTTAAATGTCATAGGAAGAAATGAGGATGGAGGGAGTGAGAGGTCCAGCATCTAACACATCTAAAAATTTGTCTAAAGAGAACACAAGGTTAGCAAACTGTCCCTTTCTGGAAGTTCTTAGCCTTCTTTCTATTCTTTATTATGTTAATTTGACTGTCAGTTTTGCATAAATTTTGCTAAATGTTTTTTATTTTATTTATAGAAAATGCCCATTTGCTAGGTCAGTTAGCAAAAGAGCTTGTTTTAAAAAATTCCAAATAACTGTAAACTACTACTAAACCAGGAAGGTAATAAGTACTTTTGCAGAATCATGCTATAATTACCTCAACTGCTAAGTAAGAATATGAACTACTGTAGCAAAGAGTTCAATAAACCTGTGTCTGGAGTTTTGAGAACAAAAGTTAGCAGGGGCTCAAGCAATAGCAGAGTAGGTGAGTGTTTACCTTGCATGCGATCAACCCTGGGTTCATTCCTGACATCCTATATGGTTCCCTGAGCCTACCAGGAATAATTTCTGTGTGCATGCCAGGAGTCACCCATGAGTGCCCTTGGTGTGACCCAAAAACCAAATAAATGTTAACATAAAGTATCACAGAGTTCGGGCCCGGAGAGATAGCACAGAGGCTTTGCCTTGCAAACAGCTGATCCAGGACCAAAGGTGGTTGGTTCAAATCCCGGTGTCCCATGTGGTCCCCCATGCCTGCCAGGAGCTATTTCTGAGCAGACAGCCAGGAGTAACCCCTGAGCACCGCCCAAAAACCAAAAAAAAAAAAAAAATCACAGAGTTCTACTATAAAAACATACCATTAAAGTGGAATGTATTATAAAATAAAATTATATATGATTTATTATATAACATTATATAAAACATTTAAATTATAATATAATTTAGATAATTCTTTAAATGTTGAAAAATGTAATTAAGTACCTGCCAAAAACTAGGTTATCAATCACCACTACTACATTATTACTGCATTTAATTCTCACACATAAATATCTATTTCATGCTGACAGTATGCCGTCTTAAAATACTGAAATTTATACTGGTGAAGTGAATGGATACTGAACACTGTATGAATGAAACTCAACAAACAATATCTTTTTAATTTTGTATTTTCAGAGTGATTGAAAAATTTAAAATTAAAAAAATTTAAAAGAATAATGAAAGATAATTGTTGTTCCTCTGATAGTTCATGAGTAAATAAATATATATATCAACCGTAAACAATTAGGAAATAAGTTATGATGGATTTGGCACAATTACATAGATATCTGAGAAAAATATATACAACTACTATTAGTGTTACCATTTTTTTGTTTTGATTTTTTGGTCACACCTGGCAGCCCTTAAGGGTTACTTCTGGCTTTGCACTAGGAAATCACTCCTGGGGGCTGGCGTGGTGGCGCTAGAGGTAAGGTGTCTGCCTTGTGAGCGCTAGCCTAGGACAGACCGCGGTTCGATCCCCCGGTGTCCCATATGGTCCCCCAAACCAGGAGCAACTTCTGAACGCAAAGCCAGGAGTAACCCCTGAGATTCACTGGGTGTGGCCCAAAAACCAAAAAGAAAAAAAAGAAAAGAAAAAAGAAATCACTCCTGGCAGGCTCAGGGGCCAGATGGAATGCTGTGAATCAAACTGGAATTCATCCTGTGTTGTCCGCATAAAAAGCAAACACCCTACTGCTGTGCTATTGCTCCGGACCTATAATTATAATTTTTAATATCACTTGAAGCCTATGGAGTCAGTGCAAAACTTTGCTGAAAGGAATCCACTTTTGTGTTGTAATGCCAGGTTGCATGGATCAAGCAGCCATAGCAGAAAAAAGCTAACAACAAAAAAAATGTTTTAATACCTTGCCTACGCAAAAATGCATGAACTGAGTGACTATATTTCTTTATATGTGGGCCTTGAGGCTAAAAACTAAATTTTCAAAAAGCTGAAGGGGCTCTCTCCAATCTTTAATAGTAATCATTAACTGTAAGACATTCATATCTGTTAACATCAGCACCTGCTGATAGTTTCTGAATAATTATCCACTGCTCTGGCGATGACTCATTATTTACTCTCACACTTTTTGAGTGTGCCATTCACTTCACATATATTTCATTTTCTTTACATTAGTATAAGTAACTATTATAGTCTCACATTTTTCTGTCTGATAATTGAAAAACATTTCAGAAGCTTTCCCAAATTCAGCTAGAAGCAAGAACCAAAACTGAGATTCACAAAGTTTTCCAGTAGATCTACTGTAAGGATTGCGATTACACAGTTGAATGGGTGTTTGGAAGACCAAGACCAAATAATACCTTAAATACCCTGATATTTTGTCTTGTGACTCAAGTATGAGTTGAGTTGTTTTTTTCATAATTCAGGAAATGAAAAATAATATCCACACAGAGTTTGAGGGTCAAAGTGGCATAAAAAGAAAATGCTCCTCAGGTCAATGAACAAAACATCTTCTGATGTGTAAAAGCTGCTGCATTAAGACACATTATAATTAAAGGACAATTAAAAAACACAGATTCCGGGGCTGGAGAGTTAGCACAGCAGTGTTTGCCTTGCAAGCAGCCAACCCAGGACCTACGGTGGTTGGTTCGAATCCTGGTGTTCCATATGGCCACCAGTGCCGGCCAGGAGCTATTTCTAAACAGATAGCCAGCAGTAACTCCTGAGCGCCGCCGGGTGTGGCCCAAAAACCAAAACAAACAGGGGCCGGGTGGTGGCGCTAAAGGTAAGGTGCCTGCCTTGCCTGCGCTAGCCTCGGACGGACCGCGGTTCGATCCCCCGGCGTCCCATATGGTCCCCCAAGCCAGGAGCGACTTCTGAGCGCATAGCCAGGAGTAACCCCTGAGCGTCACCGGGTGTGGCCCAAAAACCAAAAAAAAAAAAAAAAAAAAACCAAAACAAACAAACAAACAAACATAGGTCCCATAAAACAGCAAGAGAGAAGCAATAACTCAGATACAAGGCTTAAAAAAACAAAAACATAAGCCCGGCGGGCTTATGGCACGAATTACATTGAGACCCTTCAGGTGCAGATCCATGCAAACTGCCGGATCCGATGGGTTTACTTTTCGGACAGACTCTTCAGAGGACGAACTGCCAGCAGAGTTCAAACTGTATCTGCCCGTTCAGAACAAGGCCAAGTAATAACTGGGACATGATTGAAAGGAGAGACCCTGGATGTTTAGAAAAGAAACTATCTGGAAGACAATGCAAAAAACAAATTTTATATTTGTTATTTTATATTGTTATATATTTTATATTGTTATATTTATATTTGTTCACTGTGCTATGGTCTTTTATCTACAACTTGGTGTCCCTCGTGGTGGATGCCAGTCATAGTGCATTGTGCGTCCAGCTAGGAACAGCTGCCCCTTGTTAGGTGAACACTGGGTTCATACTGCTGCCAGACCAGCATGTATGAAAATTCAACCACACAACCTGTAGATTCAGAGATGTCCCACAGGCCATTCAGACCAATATTTCTATGGTTCTTTGTTTTATATATTCTCTAAATATATGTATATGCTATGTAATACTCATGATCCAGAAACGAATAAAATGTTATATTCTTGGTTTGTAAAATAAATAAATAAATGAAAAACAAAAATAAAATTAGATTCAGGCCAGATTTCTCAAATGAAACTCTATAAGCAAGAAAAGAATGGCATAATATATTCA
This sequence comes from Suncus etruscus, assembly GCF_024139225.1. Taxonomy (NCBI): domain Eukaryota; kingdom Metazoa; phylum Chordata; class Mammalia; order Eulipotyphla; family Soricidae; genus Suncus; species Suncus etruscus. The sequence goes on from NC_064863.1 coordinate 75,779,073, forward strand.
GATAACTGAATGAAAAGAAAATGTAAAAAAAATATCCTCTCTGCCTTATAGGGCATATGTGTAGAAGTAACTTCTTTCAAATCTCATAAAATATACTAAGAAATATCATGAAAATTAGTCCAAGAAAAATATTCTCAAACAAATAAGAATTGAGGGTATTTTTCTTGTTTAAAATGTACTGCTTGGGATACTTTTTTAAAATTATAAAATCTTTATTTAAGCACCATGATTATAAGCATGATTGTAGTTGGGTTTCAGTCATAAACAGAATACCCCCTTCACCAGTGCAACATTCCCATTATCAATGCCCCCCCCTGTCATCCCCCACCCTTGACTTATTTCGCTCAGCATAATAGATCTGATGGGATACTTAAGGTCTCATATAAAAAGCAAAGATCAGATGGCAAAGCAACCAAAATCTTCATAGAGAAATGACAACAATTTCTTCATACCAATTATTTCTATAAATGTCAATGGACTGAACTCTCCCATTAAAAGTCTCAGAGTGGTTAAATGGATAAGAACACAAATTTTAACTTTCTCTTTACAATAGATACATTTGAGTTCCCTTGATAAATACTCAGAGTGAAAGGCTGAAAAACAACTATGCATACTAATGGTAGATTCAAAATAAAAGTATAGCCAAAATTGCATCCCAAATAAATAGTGTAAAGTTAAAAAAAGAAATGAGAAATTATGGTCAAGTAATCAATAGGTTAAGGAATTTTTCTCTCATACATATATATGCAACAAATGAAGGGTCAGCAAAATGCATAAAATAAATGCTAATGTATCCAAGGAGTAACAATAATACAATAGTAAAAGGAAAGTTTGACACTGTATTCTCAACATTGGACAGATCATCAGACATAATAGCAATAAGAAAACAAGATTCCTAAACAAACAACTGAATTTATGGACTCATACAGAAAGATCCATCCCCAAAAGTTAAATAAATATTACTTTCCACATGGAAACATTTTCCAGGATAAATCAATATCTGGAAGACAACTCAAATTGTCCATAATTTCAAAATATTGAAATCTTATAAGTAGGTTTTCAGACCACAATAGCATGTAGGTAGAAAGTTACTGTACCATGAAAGGAACAAGAAAAATGTCAACATTTGGAAATTGAACTACTTGCTATTAAACAATGGTTGAATCAAAGAGGAAATCAAAGAATAATTTAAAAGTTTCTTTAGTCTGTGAAGGCAGGTGGGAAAAATTTGCCCTGCTGTGCGATTAACAACTGAGAGAGATGGAGGGGACCTGTCGCCTTTGTGTGTTTCTCCACTTTTCTGTCTCCTGAACCTCTCCTGAGAGGGCCAAGAAGGGCCCAGCAAAAGCTCTCTCCTAGAAGCTCCAGAAGAGCATGGCTGTTCTGCTGTGCGATGCAGCCACACACTCTAACTAATGAACTCCACTAAAACACGCAGAAAAAAAAATCACACTACAAGCTGACAATGGGGAAACCTTGCAGGCAAAAACCATGCACAGAGAATGAAGATGATAACTCTCAAGAACCAAAAAGCAGCAACCATCTAATTAATCTCTCAAGTAAGGAGTTTAGAATAGAAATATGGAGGATCCTCATGGAAATCAAATAAAACATATCGCTAGCTGAACAGAACACAAAGACAGAAATCAGAAAACTCCAAACTGAAATAGCAGATCTGAAAAACACTGTAGCTGAACTGAAAACCTTAATGGAAAGTCTATCCAACAGGGTAACAGCAGCCGAGAACAGAATCAGTGAACTGGAAGATGAAATGCAGAACACTTCCATACAGCAGAAGAGATTGGAAAAGAACCTAAGGCAAACAAGCAGACAATGGAAAAAGTACTCAAAGAATGTGAACAGATAAAAATAGAAGCTTTTGATAAATTCAGCAGAAACAATATAAGAATCATTGGAGTCCCAGAGGCCCAGAAAGAAGATCTCTAGGAAGAATCAACAGTCAAAGACATCATCACAGAGAAACTACCGGAGCTAAACACTGCATGCAATCAAATCCTGCATGCCTGAAAAGTACCAGCTAAAAGAGATCCGAAAAAAAAAAAAAAAAAACACCCCAACACAACTTTGTCACAATGATGACTCCTACAGATGATCCTACAGATAGAATACTGAAAGCAGCAAGATCAAAACTGAAAATTACATTCAAAGGAGCATTCTAAAGACTTACAGCAGACCTGTCACAAGAAACCCTCAAGGCCAGAAGACAGTGGTGGGATATTGTGACAAGATTGAATAAAAAGGAGACTTCACCTAGAATATTGCACACAGCCAAACTCACATTCAGGTTTGAAGGAAGGATACATAGCTTCATGGATAAGCTCAGAAACTTTACAGATACAGCCTAAAAGGGAAAACTGAAAGGTCTACTTTAAGACAAGACAAACCAACAGGCAAACCAAATTTACACACAAAGATGACATTAAATCCCATGACAATAATCTCCCTCAATGTCAATGGACTAAATGCACCAATTAAGAGACACAGAGTGGCTAAACAGATAAAAAGATGAATTCAAATTTCTGCTGCCTACAAGAAACACACCTGAATAGTCAGAACAAACATAGACTCAAAATCAAAGTCTAAGGGAAATCATCCAAGCAAGCAACACCCTTTAAAAAGCTGGTGTGGTCATATTAATATCAAACGACACAAACTTTAGACTCAGGAAAGTTGTAAGGAACAAAGGTGGGACCTTCTTACTAATCAATGGATATGTGCAACAGAAAGAAATCGCACCACTAAACATATATGCACCCAATGAGAGACCAGCAAAATATCTAATACAATTATTAACAAATTTGAAAGAAGATATAAATAATAACACAATAATTGTGGGGGACCTCAAAATGGTATTGTCAACACTTGATAGGTCAACCAGACTGAAATTCAACAAAAATATACTTGCCCTGAAAAGAGAAATGGAAGAAAGAGGCCTAGTAGATACATATAGGGCACTACATCCCCAGAAACCTGGATACACATTCTTCTCCAGCTTACATGGGCCATTCTCCAGGATAGACCACATGCTGGCACATAAAAAGGACCTCCATAAAATAAAGAGGATAGAAATTTTGCAGGCTACCTTTGCTGACCACAAAGCTATAAAATTAGATGTGAACTACAAAGGGACACAGAAGAAGAACTTTAACAACTGGAAATTAAACAGCCTTCTACTGAACAACCAGTGGGTCCGAGAGGAAAACAAAACTTTTTTTGAAACAAATGACAATGAAGCCACAAACTACCAGAATCTATGGGACACAGCAAAAGCGTTACTGAGAGGAAAATTTATAGCTTTGCAAGCACACATCAGGAAGAAAGAAGGGGCATACCTAAATAGCTTACTGATGCAGCTTACAGAATTAGAAAAATGATCCAAAAAAGGAAGCAAAAACAGGGAGACAGAAGGAAATAACAAAGCTGAGAGCAGAAATCAATGAAGTGGAAACCCAAAAAACAATCCGCAGGATCAACAAAAGAAGAAGTTGGTTATTTAAAAAAAAAAAAATAAGCAAGATTGAAAGACCATTGGCAAAACTAACAAAGAAACAGAGAGAAAGAGAGAGAGAGAGAGAGAGAGAGAGAGAGAGAGAGAGAAACTTGATTACCAGTATTAGAAATGAAAAGGGGGAGATCACTACAGATATTGCAGAGATTCCAAGGGTAATCAGAGACTATTTTGAGGAACTCACGTCACCAAATATGAGAACCTGGAAAAAATGGATCAATTCTTGAACTCTTATAACCTTCCACGGTTGAATAAGGAGGATGTAGCATATCTAAACAGCCCCAACACTATTAAGGAAATTAAAAGATAATCAAATGTCTGCCCAAAAACAAAAGCCCAGATCCAGATGGATTCATGCATGAATTCTTTCAAACCTTTCCAGAGGAACTGCTACCAATCCTGGCCAGGCTCTTTCATGAAATTGAAAAAATGGGAAATTTTCCAAACAGCTTTTATAAAGCCAATATCACCTTGATACCAAAAGTAGAGAGATGCTGCAAAGAAAAAAAGAAAATTACAGACCAATATCCCTGATGAACACAGATGGAAAGATCCTCAACAGAAACCTGGCAAATAGGATCTAATGTCTTGAATAATCAAGATCATTCACTATGATCCTGAGTTTCATCCCAGGAATGCAAGGATAGTTTAACATCCGTAAATCTATCAACATAATATACAACATCAAAACAAGAAAATTAAAATCAAATGAACATATCCACAGACAGAGAAATAGGCATATCAATAAGCAAAGAAAGCATTTGATAAGGTCTTATACCCATTCTTGATAAAAACTCTCAGCAAGATGGGAATGAAACGAACTTGTCTCAATATAGTTAAGGCCATCTACCATGAGACAATGGCCTATATTATCCTTAATGGAGAAAAACTAAACGCCTTTTCTCTAAATTCTGCTACAAGACAAGGTTGTCCTCTCTCACCACACCTATTCAACACAGTACTGGAAGTACTTGCTATAGCAACTAGGCAGAAAAAAGATAACAAGGGAACCCAGATAGGAAAGGAAGAGGTAAAGTTTGCAGGTGACATGATACTCTACTTAGAAAAACCTTAAAGACTCTACCAAAAAGCTTCTAGAAACAATAGATTCATATAGCAATGTGGTAGGCTACAAAATTAACACACAAAAATCAATAGCCTTTTAATACACCAAAAATGATAGGGAAAATGGACATTAAGAAAATAACCCCATTCACATTAGTGTCACACAAACTCAAATATCTTGGAGTCAACTTGACTAAAGATGTGAAGGACCTATCCAAAAAAAACTATAAAACCCTGCTCCACAAAATAAGAAAGGACACTCAGAAATGGAAACACATACCCTGCTCATGGATTGGCAGGATTAACATCATTAAAATGGCAATACTCCCCTAAGAATTGTATAGATTTAATGCAATACTTCTAAAGATACCCATGATATTCTTCAAAGAAGTGGATCAAACACTTCTGAAATTCATTTGAGACAATAAACACCCTCAAATAACTAAAGAAATCCTTGGGAAATGGAATATGGGAGGCTTTACTTTCCCCAATTTTAAACTGTATTACAAAGCAATAGTTATCAAAACAGTGTGGTATTGGACTAAAGACAGATTCGCAGATCAGTGGAATAGGATTGAGTACTCAGAGAATGTTCCCCCAGACAGACAAGCACCTAATTTTTGATAAAAGAGCAAGAAATCCTAAATGGAGCAAGGAAAGTCTCTTCAACAAGTGGTGTTGGCACAACTGGTTAGCCGCTTACAAAAAAGTGAACTCAGACCCCCTGCTAACACCAGCTACTAAGGTAAAATCCAAAGGGATTAAAGACCTTGATAGCAGACCTGAATCCATAAGGTATATAGAACAACAGTTAGGTAAAACACTCCATGACATTGAGACTCAAGGCATCTTTAAGAAGGAAACAGCACTCTCCAAACAAGTAGAAGCAGAGATAAACAGATGGGAATATATTAAGCTTAGAAGATTCTGCACCTCAAAGGAAATAGTGCTCAGGATACAAGAGGCATCCACTGAGTGGGAGAAACTATTCACCCAATACCCATCAGATAAGGGACTAATATACAAAATATACAAGGCTTTGACAGAACTTTACAAGAAAAAAATCATCTAATCCCATCAGAAAATGGGGAGAAGAAATGAACAGACACTTTGTCAAAGAAGAAATACAAATGGCCAAAAGGCACATGAAAAAATGCTCCACATCACAAATCCTCAGGGAGATGCAAATCAAAACAACTATTAGGTACCATCTCACGCCACAGAGATTGGTGCATATCACAAAGAATGAGAACAAGCAGTGCTGGCGGGAATGTGGAGAGAAAGGAACTTTTATTCACTTCTGGTGGATATTCTTGCAATAATTCTCAGAGACAAAAGAGATGATGGCTGGAATGTCCAGCTCACAACATGAAGCTCACCACAAAGAGTGATGAGTGCAGTTAGAGAAACAGAAACAGCTACATGAGAACTATCATAACAATGTGAATGAATGAGGGAAGTAGAAAGCCTGTCTCAGTACAGGCTGGGGGTTTGGGAGGAGGGTGATTTGGAACATTGGTGATGGGAATGTTGCACTGGTGAAAGGAGGTGTTCTTTACATGACTGAAATCCAACTACAATCATATTTGTAATGAAAATGTTTAAATAAAGTTATTAAAAATGACACCAAAGAAGTCTTTGTTCACTGGACAAATATTAAAAAAAGTTTCTATGAAATTAGTAAGAATTAAAAAATGTAATCAGAACCACATGATGTTCAACAAAATAATACAAGCTTGCACCAATAAAAAAGAGAACAATAAAACAAGTTATCTAATTCTTCAGCTTGAGAAATTAGAAAAGGAACAACAAATGCATACTAAAGTAAATCAAAGTGTATAAATAAATAAGAATTAGAGTAGAAATCAATGACACAGTAATCAGGAAAATGATTCAAAAATAAATATAATCAGAAACTTTTTTTTAAATGAAGAAGATTGATAAACTTTTAGGTAGATTCAATAAGAAAAAAGAGAAAGCGGGCCAAAGAGATAGCATGGAGGTAAGGCTTTTGCCTTCCATGTAGAAGGACAGCGGTTCGAATCCTGGCATCCCATATGGTCTCCTGAGCCTGTCAGGAGTGATTTCTGAGCATAGAGCCAGGAGTAACCCCTGTGCGTTGCCAGGTGTGACCCAAAAACCAAAAAAAAAATAAAAGAAAAGGAAAAAAGAGAAAGCCCAAATAAACAGATTAGAGTGAAAGAAAAATTTAAAATAGTTCTCAGTGTATATTCTAGGAGATTATAATATATTATATATTCTAACACTTTTCCAAACATTATATTTAAAGCATATATATTCTAATATAGGCTATTATGAACAACATTTTACTACTATGCATCAAGAACCTAGAACCTAGAAGAAATGAATGTATTTCTAGAACAATAAAACTTTAGAAACCTGAATCAGAAGAAAGAAGAAAATTTGAACAGATTAATAAAGACTATTGCAACTGGGCCTGAAGCAATAGCACAGCAGAAAGGGCTCTTTCCTTGCATGTAATGACCCCAATTCAATCCCAGCATCCCAGATCGTCTCCTGGGTCCACCAGGAGTGATTCCTGAGTGCAGAGCCAGGAGTAACCCCTGAGCACCGCCGGTGTGCACCCCCCCAAAAAAAAAGCCCCACAAAAATATAATATCAATGAAAATTGCACTAGAAATGTATACCCCCGTGTCCAAGTTGGTTCAGCAATGAGTTCTACTAAAAATATAAAAGTACATCCTTTCTATATTCTTTATATTCTCCTAAAAGAAATTAAAATCTATTCTAAAAGCTTCTATGTAACCGTTACACTAACGATTACGAAAGTAGACATATATTATTACTAAGATAGAACTTTTGAAGATAATATCAGTGAAGAGTATTGATACAAAGATCTTTGACAAGATTCTAGTGAAGTAAATACAATAAAATAATCACAGGCATTGAAAAAGTGAATTTATTCCAAGCATTCAAAGTTGATTCAATGTACACAAATCAATTAATTTAATATTTCATGTCAGTAAAAGAAAAAACAAAATTATATAATTAGGGGTCAACTCTAGATTAGTATCAAGCATGAAATGAATCATGGGATGCCCAAGCACAGCCATGAGTAGTCCTAGAGTCTCAGGAATATCCCCTTGTACTACAGAATACTAAGAGTGTCACATACCATAACCTTTGTATTGAAATGCCAAAAATTTGGAGAAGGAACAGCAAACAAATCCAAAATGTAGAAGTTAAGTAACCAAAATAAGAGCAGAAATCAACAACATGGAAACCAGGAAAGCAATTCAAAGAATCAATGAAACCAGGAGTTGCTTCTTCAAAAAATTAAGCAAGGTAAAACCTTTAGCTAGACTAATGAGAAAAAAAAGGAAAAAAGGTTCAAATAAATCAGATCATAGATGAAAGGGCAGAAATTACAACGGACCTTTCAGAAATCCAAAATAAAATGAGAGGTTACTATGAACAACTTTATGCTATTAAACTGAAGAATTTAGAAACAATGGATAGATTCTTATTTATATACTCTCCCAAAGCTAAACTCTGAAGAAGTAGGTGCTAAACAGGCCAATCACATGTAAGGAAATGGAAATATTAATTAAAAATATTTTTATGAACAAAATTCCTTGTCCAGATGAGTTCACTGTCAAGGTCTATCAAACTTTCAGTGATTGATAGCCTTCACTCCTTAAGCTTTTCTAAAAGACTGAAGATATAGCAATCCTTCCAAACGAAGAAGTGAAGCTAACTTTACAGTATTATCCAAAGCAGACAGAAACACTTCCCTAAAATATAATTTTAAACCAACATCCTTGATGAACATTAATGCAAAATTTCTTAACAAAATCTTAGCTAACCAAATCCAATCACATATCAAAAAATAAAATATGTCATAAAATATATCAAGTGGGATTCATTCCATGGATGCAAGGATGTTCAGTCTTCTCAAATATATTAACACAATTATTCACCACATTAATAACAGGAAAAGTAATGAGCATATGATTATATAAATTAATAAGAAGAAAGCTTTTGAAAGAATCCAACATAAAATCAGGATTAAAAAAATCAACATAAGGGGCCGGGCGGTGGCGCTAGAGGTAAGGTGCCTGTCTTGCCTGTGCTAGCCTAGGACGGACCGCGGTTTGATTCCCCGGCATCCCATATGGTCCTCCAAGCCAGGAGTGACTTCTGAACGCATAGCCAGGAATAACTCCTGAGCGTCACCGGATGTGGTCCCCCCAAAAAACAAAACAAACAAACAAAAAATCAACATAATAAGGATGAATAAAACTTTCCTCAAGCTAATAATGACCATCTTTAACAAACCCACCCCCAGTATCATTCTCAATGGTAAAAAATGAAAGCCTTTCTTCTTCTTCTTTTTTTTTTTTTTTGTCTTTCCCACCCCCTAAAGCCTTTCTTCTGAGATCAGCCACAAGGTAAGAATGTCTATTATCTCCATTTCTATTTTATTTTGTATTAAATGTTCTTGCTATAGCCATGAGGCAAGAAAACAAAAGGGATCCAACTTAGAAAAGAAATCAAATGATCAATATTTTCAAATAACATATAACAAACATAGAAAATACTAAAGTATCCACAAAAGAAACTTTTTTTTTTTTTTTTTTGGTTTTTGGGTCACACCCGGCTGTGCTTAGGTGTTACTCCTGGCTCTATGCTCAGAAATCGCTCCTGGCAGGCTCAGAGGACCATATGGAATGCTGGCATTCGAACCACCAACCATCTGCATGCAAGGCAAATGCCTTATCTCCATGCTATCTCTCCAGCCCCACAAAAGAAATTTCTAAAACAATAACCCAATATAGAATAGTAGCTGAATACAAAGTCAATACCAAAACATTGATTGCATTCCTATATACAAAGAATAAATCAGAGGATAAAAAGATTAAAGACTTTATACCACTTAAAATAATGTCAAAAAGCATCAAATATCTAGGAATCAACTTAAAAAATATGTGGAAGAGCTATGCAATGATAACTTTAAATCACTTAATAAAGAGATAGAAGACCATCAGAAATGGAAAAATATTCCATGCTCATGGGTTGGAAGATTCAGCATCTATCAACAGCTATCCTATCGAAGCTATTATGTAGATTAAATACAATCTCCATCCAAATTCAGATGACATTCTTCAAGGAACAAGAAATATCAATAATAAAGTTTGTATGAAATCAGATAGAGACCACAAATAAAGCCATGTCAGTAAAATAAAAAATGTGGAGGTATCTCTTTACCTAACTTGGAACTGTATCATAATGCTATCATGATCATAACTGCATGGTATTAGAATAAAAATAGGCACTCTAATTAACGAGTAAGAATTGAATATCCAAGGAAAATATCTTATATATAAACAGTTTGATAAATTTTTGATAATTTTTATAAATATGCTAAGAATATGAAATGGAGTAAAGATAGCTTCTTCAACAAATGGTGCTGGGAAAACTGAATAACTTCAAAGGTGTCTTCAATGATCTGATACCACTGGCAAATGAAACAAAATTGAAAATTAAAAAATGGCTCTGCACCAATTTAGAGTTTCTGCATAGTCAAATAAATGTGGGCTAGAACTAAGAGAGAGTTAATGAAAAAAATACTCACATTCAACACATCAGATAAAGGTTTGATATCCAGGATATATGATACAAAAATCAACCAAAAATATTCAAAAACCCTACTAAAAATGGGGAGAGAAAATGAGCAAACATTTCTCAGAGGAAGACTCAGGGAAGACAAGTGGATAACCAGTAAGCACATGAAAAAGTATTCAGCATTCATTAGGAAATACAAATCAATAAAATGAGATATTATCTCACACCAATGCAAATAGCACATATCAAAAATAGTAGGAAAAATATGTGCTGGTGGGAATGTCGTGAAAAAGGAACTTCATCCAATGCTGGTGGGAATGTTTTCTGGTTCAATATCTGTGGAAAACAATATGTAGAGTTCTCAGTAAACTTAGAATCGAGTTCCATATGACCCAGAAATTCCATGTTTTTATAAATACCATTAGGACTCAAAAACATTTTTTCAAAAGTATATATGCACATCATTATTCATTATTGCACTTCATACCATAGCTAAGGTATAGAATCTACCTAGATGTCAAATGATAAATAAATGCATTGTGAAGATGTAGTACATATACACAATGGAATACTCTAGGGCCATTGAAATCATGCAATTTGCTACAAACTGATTGGAACTGGAAGATATCATGTTGAGTGAAGTAAGCTAGAAGAAGAAAGACAAACACAGGATGATTTCACTTTTCTGTAGAACACAAAACAATTGTATTTGAAAATATAATTAAATAAATGGGGATATGCCTAGATCACCTAGAGCCTATGAAGGAAAAGAACAGAGAAATCAATCAAGCTGGGAAGGAAGAAGAGAAAGGGAATTAATGGGTTAACAAGAATTGAGGTTTTGGTTACATTGGTGATGTGGGAGAGTGATATAGCTATATATACAAAGCACAGACTCAACAACACTGAGAACACGAAATCTAATTTTATGAGCTTGGCAGACATGGCAGACAGGGGATAGGGGAGGTTCTTTGGAGGTGGGCAATGATGTTGTATGGGAGTCCTGGTGATGGTAGTTCATACTAGCTGATGATGGGGTTGGTGTTGAAATATTATAAGCCTAAAACTCAGCTATTAATAACTTTTTAAATCATCATTCTTTAAATAAATTCTAAAATTTAAATAAAAACATAAAGGTTTTACCTAGTAAAATAAACTTAGACAAAATTAAGAAGATACTCTAATGAATGGGAGAGTACTTACGTATAATGAATCAGATAAAAGGCTACTATCTGTGATGATCAAGTACTCACAAAGCTAAGTACTAAAAAATAACCTTCTCAAAAAATAGGGAGAGAAAATGAGCAGGCACTTCTACTATATAAATATATAGATGGTCAGTAGATATAATAAAAATTGTTCATTCTAACTTATGCTTAGTAAAATAAAGATAAAAACGACAGATATCTCCTACTAGTGATAATGGAATATCACAAAGACTAGAAATACCAGTGATACCAAAAGGTGGTAATAAAGAAATATTCCTCCATTCATTGCAGGTAGGAATGTTTTTTTCATTTAGTCTTATGGAAAACTATCTGGAAATTTCTCAAAAAAAAGTAATAGAGGATTCAGAAAAAGAATAGAGGGTCCTGCAGTACAGGAGTTAATGTGCTTGCTTTGCAAGCCAACTCCAGCCTCTCCTTGGTTCGATCCCAAACATTGTAAATGGTTCCCTGATCCACCAGAAGTAATCTCAAAGCAGAGAACCCTAGCACCCCCAGGGGTGGCCCCAAAACAAACAAAACAAAGCCAAAGAACAGAATTTCCTTTTCACTCAACAATTCTACCTTTGGCATCTATTCCCAAAGCATATTGATTTGAAAAATTAATATACTCATCTATATTCACTGTAATACTCCCTGGTTATAATAGCCAGGATACAGAAACAACCCAAATGTCAATGACAGGTGACTGGATAAGTTTGGGCAAAGAAATAGGAATTTTCAGTTTCTTCTGCTTTCTGTAACATTTTAAAGAGAATAATAAATAAAGTCTTCTTCAAAGCTTTAGTGGAACAGAGCAAGCAAACTGATAAAGACTCAGACTTTAGTTCAGGAAAGACTTTGACCACTTTTTCAGTTTCTATGCCAGTAACTGATCTCTTCAGGTTTTCTACTTTCTCCTGATTTAATTATGGAAAATAGTATGATTTTAACATTTTTCTCTTCCTAATTCTGTAATTTAGTAATATAAATTTGTATACATAATCTTTTGCATTTTTGTGGAATCTGTTATATCTTCTCTCTCATTTATGACCTAGTTTATTGGTCTTTCTCTTTTTTTATTTTTCTTTTTTTTTTTGGGGGGGGGTGGCCACACACAGTGGCACTCATAGCTCTGAGCTCAAAAATTACTCCTGACAGGCTTAAGGACCATATGGGATGAGGGAAATTGAACCCAGATTGGCCACATACACGGCAAATGCCCTATCTACTATGTCATCGCTCAGGCTTGAATTTTTTTTCTTTTTGTTCATGATTCTACCTATGCTTTGTAAATCTTTGTCATTTTATTTTTTTACCTCTATGAAAATAATTTATTTTATTTAAGCACTGTGGTTACAAGGTTGTTCATGATACAGTTTTGTTTTTCACAGATAAATTTGTACTTGATTTAGTTACAGTCATATAATGTACAACGACCTTCACCAGTTCACATTTCCCACCACCAATGTCCCTAGTTTCCCTCTCAACCTCCCTGATGTTCTCTTTTTTGTTTTTGT